>NW_027313361.1:0-22094 GCF_040954645.1 Diabrotica undecimpunctata | reverse complement strand
ACGCGCTATCTCAGAGTATTAACGTGTGTATGGCGTGGCTAACGATGATACCAATATGGCGGTGGGATCATGGCCGGACTCAATAATATTAAAACTACTATAAAAATATGACTAGTTATTTAGAAGATTTAATCATAATCTAAAAAAGTGCAATACACTTTTAATAAACTATGATTTATTTATCCCGCAATAAACTAAATCTATATTAAAGATAAATTAATACAGTCAAATAACTATTAATTTATTCTCTGAAGTACGGGACATTACTTTGTTTACATATTTGTATACTAACCTGTAGAACGTTATTCCTGAAGATTTTTTATTAACATTGGTTCTGCTACTATAACTACGTTGAGAACAAGAAACCATTCTTATGCACTAACACAATATATTATTACAGTTTCTATAAAAGTATTATAAAACTAAAAATATTTGAAAAACAACAAACGTAAACAAACATATACGATCTGTCAAAAGTGTGAAAACAATCTTAACAATATGGCCGAAGTGAGGTCATTTTTAGTCAGGTGATGCCCTCTCCATAGATACTAACTCGATGAAAACAACGAATTTTTAATTTTTTTACATCCTAACCATCCAGTGTTGCGTTTCGCAACAGCCAAATATTACAAAAGTTTTTCATTTTTTAAACATATATTTTTGATTTGAAATGAAAATGAATATGAATTGGCGAGATAATAGAATAGAATGGCGGACACAAGAGTTGTTAAAATAACAAGAAACAAATCACCAAGTGGTAGAAGAAGTATCTTCAAATGATGGTGTGACAATCTTCCATAGAGACAACAATCCGCCTATGAACAAACAAAATTGCTTCTATAAACGAAAAGAAAGAAGATTTATATAGCCATATTTTTTTAGTTGGGGCCCAAAACTTCTGGTCCATAAAGAAGAATTATCGAGCCGACGCATTACCTAATATAAATACAGAAATATAAAATGAATATGCTAACTGAGAATTTAAACATCTAATAATAATTTTAATTAAGCCATGTTCTGATTTAAATCTAAATAAGAGACCTAGAAAGTTAAATTTATATGCAAATTAACCAACACAGTAAAATAATTAGGTATTCTGTATATTTGCATAAAACATATTGACATACTTTTCAATAAAATCGATGCAAAAACAAACTTTACGTAAACATTGCCAGGTCTCAAAACTTAAAAGTTTTCACATACTGTTAAAAAAATCATAAATAAATTTACTTACGTTTGCAATACATGAAGTTGGGTCATTGTTTATTTTCATTAACCTAACATTCACAAAAACATACGAATATTGTAAAAAAATTTATGTACATATTTGTATTTACCTTCATATACATTTAGTAATATACAAAATAAATCGAATCTGAGTCCTAATATCAAAGTTTGTATAAGTATATATTGGATAAAATAATGTCAGAAAAGCAAACTCTTTTAAAAAAACTTCTGGGTCTTTTTATCGATTTAGTTGTTTTCTTTTGTTTTGTAGTCCAGTCATTATTTAGGCATTCGAAATAGCGACTTCCGAATAAGTAATAGCATGAGAATTTATAGCATACATAAGCACTAACTGATAATAAAAAATATGACAATAACAACTGAAAACGCAAAAAAAAAGAAAATATGATACTATTTCTAAGGAAATGTATAACTAATATAATTGTGGAAGTTGACAGAAAAATGATAACACAAAAATAATTTTAATTAACTTTTGATGAGATTGACCACAAACAATAAAGAAAATAAAGTAAGACGCCAAGCTACGAAGCTAGTAAAGTAGCATGCTTTATATGCCCCCAGTGCCAATAGATTTTGTTAAACATGGGTATGAAAAAATAGAATAGTATACAACATTCTAAAAGAAATAGCCAATATACCCAAGGAGGCAACGGGTGACGCTGGTGTGATTAAATACAAAAGACCAAATATTTGAACAGGATTTTTACTTATCAAAAAGAATGAAGAAAATAAAGAAAAAATGACTGAAAAACATTATTTTATCGTAATTCTTCTTTTTATTTTAACACGTTCGCGGACAAAGTGGCATATGCCGCTCTACTTTCTGGGACAAAGCGCGATATCCGTCTAAAGTTGAGAACGGGCCAATACGCAAAGCGGCTTACCACGCACATTTTTGTACATGAAATACTACTCAAGCTCCTTAGGTGTCCCAGCAAATAACATAAAATGTTGTGAACTGTACGTGTCGGTCAGTTTAGCTTTGAAATATTAAGGCGGCGAGCACGTGGTACTATATCACTTCATTTTTGTTCTTTTTTGTTGGTGTTTTGTTTATTTTGGACTAGATTTGTTGGAGAATAATAAAAGTAAGTAATTGTTTTATTACGATTGTGTTATTTAGTAATCTGTATGCTGCTTATCAGTAGTAGAGACAGTAATAAAATGTTGAGTTATATTTTCGGTAAATATACTATTTTTTTTTTACAGAAAATGGATTCTAGAGAAGAAGCAAGGCTTCTTGGACTTATGGATGAAGTGAACACAGATGAATTTGAAAGTTCTGAATCAGAACCTTGATGATGTATCTACAAGATCCATCATATCAACCCAGTAGTGGTGAAGATTCGTTGGCAACGAGAATCTGTTTTAAAACGAAAATCACGAAGACAGAGTTGAGCCAGAAAATGACGAAACAGGTAATGATATACAAAATTTGCTAGAGGTGGGCGATATTGGAACTGATAACGAGTGGGATGATATTGCCGCAGATATTCCAGATTTTTTGTTTGACGATTCCCAAAGTGGCCTTCATCTTAATTTTGACACAGGTACTCCTAAAGCTACAGACTATTTTTTTAAATTTTGGGATCAAGAAATGATGCAGCTAATTCTTGATTCAATAAACAAATACATTGAAATATTGACTAATGTAAATAGGCCCAAGCAAAAATACAGCAGACAAGCATCCATTAGGCCATTTACTATGGAGGAACTTCCATCATTTTTTGCTATATGCATATTACAGGGTCAAATTAAAATACCCCTCTGTAAGGAAGTTGTTTCAATGAATCCGCTTAATATGCACCAGTTTTTCATTACATCCTATCTGGTAGAAGATTTGAAGAAATGCTGCGGTGTTTTAGCTGTGCTTGTAAAGAGGGAAACAACAGGAACTGATCCACTGAAAAAGTCAATCCTCTGCTCGATAAACTATTACTCAATTTTCAAAAAGCTTATTTACCCTGCAGAAGAAATGTCACTAGAATAATCATTGCTTCTCTTTCGTGGTCGTCTGAGTTTTCGGGAGTATATCAAAGGAAAAAAAGCGAAATATGGCATTAAGTTCTACGAGCTATGTACAGCAGACGGATACGTATTGAATATAAAAATTTATAAAGGAAATCCGAAGATGTAGAAGGATTATCTAAAATTGAGTCGTTAGTACTGCAACTTATGGAACCTTATTTGGGGGATAAGGCCATTATTTATTCCTTGATAACTTCTACAACAGCATTTTGTTGTCAAAATCCCTTTTGGAAAAAAAACTCATTCTACAGGAACTCTTAGACGAAACTGAAAAAGAAATCCAAAAGCTCTTGTAAACCAGCAATCTAAGAAAGGAGAACACAAATGGCGATGAGACGGTAGCATCTTTATTTCAAAGTGGAAGGATAAAAGGGAAGTACTCTGCATAACAACCAAATATCACCCAAAACTTATAATGTACAGAACAGGTTTGGAAAGACAGTAATAAAACCTGAAGAAGTTGCCAGGTACAATGAGTACATGTTAGGAATAGATAGGAGCGATCAAATGGGTGAGTTATTATTCTTCTCCACGGAAAACTATCAGGTGGTACAAAAAAGTGATGTTTCACTTACTGCATGTAATTATATGGAATTCCTACTATGCAATGAAGAAGCACAAAAATGTAAATACTGACCCTCTTGGAATACAGAAAAAATTTGGTAAGGAGAATTATTGAACATTCCAGAAGATATGAATGATGGGAGAAAACTGATGCATAAGGGGAGCTATTGCACGGTGGAAAACGATCTCGAATGGAAGCGAATATAGTTGTCAACCCCTAACAATGAACAACACTTTCCAGATATAATTCCACACCCTACAGACCCCCGCAAAACTCACCATGTGAGGTGCAAGTGTGTTTACGAAACAAAAAACGCAAGGAAACCAGATACTTGTGTAAAACGTGTGCTGATAAACCAGCACTTTGCATTGTACCGTGTTTTGAACTGTACCACAAAAATTAAATAAATTTTTAATACAAGCGTATCTCTATACGACCCTCTATAAAAACTAGGTGTGCGCGAACGTGCTAATATTTTTATCCAAGACTTAAAATCTTTGAGTCTATCTTTATCTTATTTACCGCTAACTTACAAAGGACAATTATTATGGTGCAGCCAAATAAATCTCTCCAATTTCGCGTATATGGAATTCTGATGAGACTCCGATTTCTTCTTCCTTCGATGTTAATTTGCATTTTCTGCAGTTTTATTATTATATATGGTGACTCCAAATACTAATTTTACATTACCTGTAGTATATATTCACAACTTTATACTACAGGACAATTCAGAATATTATTTTCTAAAATATTGATTCGATTCTGTAGGCAGACGCTAACGTTAAAAAGATTTTTAATTATGATAAATATGTCCCGCAACATCAAAGCCGATCTTTTACCAATTAATACCAATTTGGTTCGATAACGAAGTTTCCGAAGAAAATTCTAATTTCGTGTCGTCTTTAATTTGCATGCCGATTCGCGAAACTGCCCCCCTTTGTTAAATTAATCATAGTGGAAATTATATTTTTAAATTCAATTACATTAACACAATTAGCCGTATCCAACAACGAGAGCAGCGCAGTTGAATATTACGGGCCTAATTGCTTTCTCCCAACTTTTTGTTCGTCTGCTAAGTTTGGCATTAAAACGGTGAGTAGTCGCGCACCTCTTCTAATTGGTGCTGAAAAAATTTAGCTAGCGAACGTTAAAGGGGTAATTTTAGGGAAAGTAAATACTTATAAACAGTAGGGGGTTTACGGCTTTCCTAAATGACTCCACAGAGTGAAGGTAATGCAACATCAAAAAGATTAAAACAATTGTGGTAAAAGTAACCCTATCTTTATTATAAATTTTTTAGGAAAATATGTCACATTAACTGTAAATAAAACTATATGTCAATAAATGTTAGTTAAAGGTATGCAATGAACTTTCGAAAAAGGTGTGAGTTGTCGATGCTCACTCTGTAACATAACTGAGCAATGTCCTTAATCCCAACAAACAAGCCCGGAGGTTTTAGAATTAATAGAAACAAGATTATCCAACAAATCTTACTCTTAAGTTCCCAAACACTCAGTGTCGTGTAACTACATACTAAAGTCATTGCGCATAGATGAAAAAAACGGAAAAAAAGATGCGGTTCAATTAAAAGTCATTATCGAACAACAATAGATACAACATAGAAATATCTTGCTATCAGACTTTTTCACAAGAAGCCAGTCTTACTGTTTTACTGGTTTATCAATGCAAGAAAAAGGATGTTGCCAGAGATGATTAGAAGAGAAGGTCATGATCCAAATCACTGTACAATATCTACCAAAAGACAAGCTAAAATGCTCCTAGAATATTTTGCGGTAAAAGCTGTACTTTACAGATGATTCGGGATTTTTATAAGAAATAACTCATGCATTTTCTTAATATCCAATTTTTTGCTAAGGTAGTGAATTTCGTGGCTATCATAATGTGAGTTTTTTACTGGAAATGAACGAATAAGTGCCTCTACTGAATTACCATCCCTTCAGGTTTGGCATTCCCTGGAGTATTTTTACTTCTTTTATCGTTAAGTGATTTTTTCAACGAAGCATTAATTAGACAAGCGATGAACACGGTCTACAGTGGTCCCATAAATACTAACATAAGTAGTTTTACAGACTCTATACTTGCTTGACCTAGAGACATAGAGTAATTTATATGATTTGATTTTGGTTTTAAATATTTTGATCTACTCCAGGTCGTTTTTTTGCAATTTCTAAACACTCAAAATAAGCCTGCATATATGAATATTGCTCATTTTTATCTCTAAAGCATAAAATTTATCGAAAATCTCTTGCCAATCACCTTCGTAAATTTAAGAAAACAGCGTAACCTAAACTTACAAAGTAAAAAAACGGAAAAAATGATGCGGTTCAATTAAAGTCAATATCGAACAACAGTATAAAATATCTTGCTATCAGACTCTTTCACAAGAAGCCAGTCTTACTGTTTTACTGGTTTATCAATGCAAGGAAAAGGATGTTGCTAGAGATGATTAGAAGAGAAGGTCATGATCCAAATCACTATACAATATCTAGAAGAGGTAGGAATAAGTAGTGTAAATGGAATCGGTGAACAGCTACCAGTAATTGGCACGGAGATATACAAACTATCACAAGAGGAAAGCGCATAAGACTCGATCATGATTATGAAAACAGTCTGACATTGATGTATCGTTCTGAAGATATAGTTCTAATGAATATGAGGGTTTCTCTCAGTAAAGAGGAAAACTTTGCTTCTTGGCAGACAGCTATAAGATATGGAGTACAAAATGAAGCTAAGCATCCTGCTATTGGAGGAAATATGAAGGAAACTTTGCAGCACTGATTATTGGAATCCTCCAATTGACCCAAATGACAACGACAAGTTAATGCCTGCACATCCTGTCAATGATCTGATTTAAGCAGATCCCCTTTCCACCGATGAAGACAAGGACAAGTTTAAGTTCTTATACTTACTTGTTGAGACTGCAGTTGCTGTTCGACGTGCCTTGCTTCCCCTTAGGCTAGTATATGTAAACTGTGTTTTTCATTTCTCATTTTAATTAAAGAAAATGTTTGTTACCTAAATATTATAATTTGGAAAGGTGGTATTAGTAAATACCGCATGCTTTTTTAAATCAAAATATTTAAATGTGTGAATACAAACATTTCTCCAAATTAAAAGTAGAATCTCCAATTTGATTTAATGCTTTAATTTAGTTATCAGTCTCTATTAAATGCATTGTATAAATTAAACTACACAATTATAAAACAACATATTAAAAATATTGCAGAAACCAGTGTAGGACAAAAAGAATATGGTTTTAAAAGAGGCAGGTCTAATAGCGGTAATGTTTTCATTAGAAAAAAACCACTTATTTATGGCAAAGACCATGACCAAGATCGCCTCTTAACTTTTTTTATTTATATTTTAATTTGTAGAGTCGTAAATGCCACTCAGTTATAAGCCCTCTTTTAGGTCATTCTTTTTCCGTTTTTTTTCGTGTATACTTGATTCCCACCAGTTAGATTAAATTCTATAATCAATCAGAGTTTGCAGACTCTTAAAGAGTGATGCGTATTCTATCAATGTTGATCTAATTTTACAAAAAATTTGCATGGGTATCTATATGAATATAAGATTTCTTCTCTTTAGTAGTATGCTTCTGACAAGTCTACAAAACAGCACATCTCCAAGTTTACTTTAAAAGCGGACTTTGTTTCTATAAAAAGGGATTACACTTAGTAGGCACAACTTCATTTTGGTCCAATACCTATTTTGCCTCACATATTTTTATAGAGTTATTATTAAGTATTAAATTCGTAATTACGCATAAAAATATTTTAGATTACTTTGAAATCTTGAGCTCAGTGAATCGCTTATTTGAGAAACTACACATGTCCAAAAATTAAACATTTTGAGCAAAGTTGAAAAACTTTTATTTAAAAACAATGTAAAATTCATAAAAGTAAGTACTCCAATATAAAGTTTAGGAAATTCCTGTAAAGTTTTTGCCAAAACAAAAAGAAATCTTCTGATCATGTGACAGAAAAGAAATGAGAATGGCCTGGATATGTGGGGTTTCCAGAATAAACACAAACCTTTTTTTTAATAGTTTATTAAGTAAAATAAGATGAAATACATTAAAAACAATCCGCTCAATCTTCATTAACAACGTCTTTGTTGCCACCAACAGTTGGCCATTCAAATATTTGCCATCTCAAACTTTTTATACTCAACATCTTTTTGAACTTATTGGGACTTTTTTATTAGGGTATTCAACTACTTCGGGAAAAGATGTGACAATACTAGATGTTCCTACCCTAAATTCATGCTTTATTAGGCCACAATAAGTCACGAGCAGTAGCAATACCTTTGTTATCATTTCTGTAGCTAAAGTGCACTTGAAATTAGAAAAGAAACTTTATCTTCCTTTCTAATACCTCTTCCGTACGATGCTGTAGACAAAGAATTTTTTTGTAACAAACGGGCCACCATTTTTTGTAATCTTTTGATCAATGCATTCTCTTTATCCATTATGTATACGAAAGATTTGTTTTTTGTGCTTGAACTGACAATCAACGAGACGTTTTTACTAGAAAAAATTTTTTCTTCACTATAGCAAAATCCCTATCACATGGCATGTAGGAATGTCTCCTTATGCGCAAATACTCGTTCACACTTTGAAATCGTCCAAAGTCTGTAAAAGCTAAGCACATTATAAGAACTGTGTGGTTCTTATTCTGACCATCACATCCACTAGAAAAATATGGAAATATTTAATGTTTGGTGGAATCTCTCTGTTTATAAAATCCTTAATAAAGGAGCAAAAAAGTTGGTCCTTTTTTGCCCATACCTTCGTGATATACACAAAAGATGGTTCTTCCAGTTTTTAGGTCATCATCATTATCATCCAGCCTTTATTTATCACGTCCACTGCTGGACATAGGCCTTTTTGTATTTGTCATAAACTTAGTTTTGGACAAGTTCATTCTGAGGCCCACCTTCGAACATGCAAAGTCCAATTTATTTAACACATTAGTGGCTTCTCCTAAATTATCTGTGATAAGTACAATATCATCTGCTAAATGGAGATGGTTAAGCTTTTCGCCATATATTGTTACTCCTCTATGGTCCCAAGTGACCATCTTAAAGGCATAAGTAGGGATCCTTCAGTTCTCTGCGCAAAACAGACTGAACGGGGGAAGTCCTCAACCCCGACACGACTCGTCCCCAATGGCTGATAGGGAAGTTCCTGTACATATGCAGGACAGGTACGTACAAGACCTTAGCCAAATATATATCCGTGGATCATCTGAGGACATGACACAGGTCAGCAGCTGTGTCATTCGTCGCCCGTGGCTGAGGAATACAATTCCTGACAGGTGCGGTACCACAAAGTCGCAGGCAGCAATCAAGTTGATTTACCGGCTGTGATACTGCGAACCACTCACCAACCTGTCTGGCAGGCGTGGTATTTAATGCCAATATACCACTTAAAACCGCGATGTCACGTTTTTAGGTCGTGTATATTAAAAATAACCACGATGATTGCCAGTCTCCATCGCGGAGATACGACGTAAAGAAGAAGAAGATATTAAAAACATTTACAGTTAGTTGATGTTAGTTGAAAGTAAAATGTGTCTTAAACCGGAATTAGAGGTAGGGTACGATTTTGCATGTAATCCACGCAAATTGCCCCTACCGTGGCATCTGTTTGGCATAACTCTTCAATCAACTTCATCTTGCTATAAATATTTTGGCTCTTCTTTGGTGAACAATTTTCTTAGCAACGTCGTTTAGGACCTTAGACTTAATTTCGTTGGAAAGTTCCTCACAGGTGCAGCAGGTGTCGACTTGTGGTCTACCAAAAGACAAGCTAAAATGCTCCTTGAATATTTTGCGGTAAAAGCTGTACTTTACAGATGATTCGGGATTTTTTATAGAAATAACTCATACATTTTCTTAATGTCCAATTTTTCGCTAAGGTAGTGAAATTCGCGGCTATCATAATGTGAGTTTTTTACTGGTAATGAACAAATATGTGCCTCTACTTGATTTACCATTCCTTCAGGTTTGGCATTCCCTGGAGTATTTTTACTTCTTCTATCGTTAAGTGATTTTTGAAACGACAATAAATTAGACAAGCGACGACACGGTGTTCCCATAAATACTAACAAAAGTAGTTTTACAGACACTATACTTGCCTGAACTACTTGCCGATCACCTTCGGGATTTTTAAGACAACACTGTAACCTACAACTAAAAGTAAAAAAGCTAACCTAAGCTACTTTGATCGACAAAAGAAAATTATTTATCTCACCGACATGGTTCACCAGATGTTCTTTGCCATTTACTCGTGCATTTTTAATTACTTCATTTTTGTAAATAACTTGTTTCAGTCCATTTTTGCGTTTTTAGGAATAACTTCCACAGAAACGATTCTCCTCGAACGACGACATTGTAAAAACTAAGCATTTAAATATAAACATATTCAACACATAACACTTGTCTCGTAGATATTTGTAGGATTTCCCAAATAAACAAATATTTAAAACATCGTCGTATTAAAGCAAAAAACGTCGAAATGTCATATATGTGGGGTTTCTCAAATAAGCGATTCAAGTATTCTAACCAGAACCGTTAAAATTGGGTGTAGTTTTAGCTAGCTATCCGCTAGCTATTATATAATAATACTTTTCATTTATTTCGTAAATAATATTTTAATAATATGTTCTGACTGTATTTAAATAATAATTTAAAGACTATTAATTTCGTCTACTGGTTTTCAATTAAATCCTTGTATTTTTGCAACACTCTTCGTCGTTATTGAACAATTTCAAAAAGGGATTAATTTGGAAAGTTTTTAATCTTGCTATGTCATTAAAAGTTTGTTGAACCAAGCGAATCACTTCAGTCTTTACAGTTCAGAAAGTTGGTATTAAGCAAATAATTAATATTCGATATTCCATGCTTCACTTTCAAACTAATTTCAAACTGATATTAACTATCAAGTTAAAAACAGTGTTGGAAATTTAATTTTTTGAGCTCTGCTTCCAGTTATCCAAGAAAATTAATCTGAAACGAATCGCGGGCTTACTTTGTTCTTTAAAATTCTGAAATTGCTGCATATTTTAAATACTTTAAAAATAATAATAATTGTCACTGATCCTTATACAATAAATATATACAGGAGGAATAACATAATTGATTTAAATATTATATTTGTTTGTTAGAATAGTACTAGATAACTATTAGACCACTATCTCTTATTTAATATAATATAGATTTCTATGCTTTTCTATGGATTTAAGGATTAATAGAAGCAAACGTGGATTAACAAACATTATTTTAACTCCAAAAACAAACTCACTACGTTACAACGCCATCTAATAACAACACTAGGAATTCTAATATTTCCTATTTGGCGAAATTACATTTAAATTGTGACCATTGCGCTTTCTAAAATTTGCAAAGCAGACAGATTGATGAATTAGTCGGCAAGAGAACCGATAATTTGCATTCCACATGCCGCTTATCATGGTAAAAATTGTCCATTAAAATTATTCGAGATTTGTGTAAAATAATACGTACTTGAAATACCAAATTGAGTACCAATGAGAGTTAGTCTGTGGACCAATGAGCATTGACATGCTCATTGGTCCACAGACACTAAGGCACGCGATGACACCCCCCCTCCTTTGAAGACTCTTTTGCTGGAAAAAAATTATTTAAAAACAACATATTTACGGCAGAAAGCAGAAAATACAATAAAATGACACTAGTACAATAAAAGAAATAAAACTCTAGACAAAAGTTTATAAAAAAGTTGAAAAGATTTATAAAAGTTTATGAAAAAAAAATTGAAAATAAATTCCAGTGGTCATTCTCTTCTCCTGCAGGTGCCGTCTTCCATCACAGCACCTTTGACTCCAACGACTTCGTCCTACTCTAGGCCATCAGTCACCCATAATAATTTGCCAGCCGGGTTTCTTAGTAGGAGGTATGCCTGCGCCTACGTGGTGTATGTTCGTTCGCTGAAACCTCCGACACTGGACAGCGTCAGGAACTGCAGAATCGGTCGATGATAACAATAGCTGCTGGTGTGAAGCTTTTAGCTGAGCTCAGTGGGAGCCTGGGTCGTAGGCTCGTGTTTTGTAGTTGGGCGCCATGTCACTCTAGGTAGGTTACAGTCTTCACAAGAAATAACTCTATATCGGCTCCCTAGGTGCTCTACAGAGGCCTTCGGCCAGTGAATCCGAAGTTTTGTCTGCATTTCCATCTCAGTTAGGTGGGTTGGTTAATTTCTTATAAATAAAACTCGGTTTGGTTTGAAAAAAAGGTTCTAGCAAAAGAGTCTCAGGACAAGCAGGGAGCAGAGCCCCGTGAAGGAGGGCCCCCAGGGTGTAGGAGACGCTACATGGGAGCTGGAGTCAGGCTAGGCTTGACTAGTCATGGCTTGAAAAATACACCTTTTTTATACACTTTATTTCGTATCGATATGTGCATTTCCAAGTCCATCGGCCAATCGTAAATTAAATATAAGGTAGAAAGGCGGGGCGATGAGCATCGACATGCTCATTGGTCCCACAGACTAAGGCACGCGATGAGATATACATGATATAAAATATTATACTTGTACTGCTTCTTCTTCTCTTCTTAACATGCCATACACCAAAGTGCGTAGGCGACTATCTCTTTAATATCCTTAACCATGATAATGTTTGCGGCCGGCTCCTCTCCTACCCTCGATCTTCCCTTGTAGGATTAACTGTGGTATTTCATATTTTGCTCCACTTAATATTGCCCAAGGTAACCAATCATGCGTTTTTTAATTAATTCAAAGAGTTCTCTTTCCACGCCGGCTCTCTTAGGACGTCATCGTTTCGAACTCTATCCACCCAAGGTATGCGCATCATTCTTCTCAATGACTTATATTCAAATGCTTCAAGTTTGTTGATAGATGTTTTTTTCAAAGTCTACGTTTCCATGCTATAAAGCAAGATGGACCATATGTAGCACTTGACCATTCTGTAGCGTATTCGAAATTTAGGTTTTGATTACATAGGAGCGGTCTGAATCTCACAAAAGCTTGTCTTGCCATTTGTGTTCGGGTTTTTATCTCTTGTTGTGGATCTAATTGGTCATTGATTGTGGTGCCAAGGTATTTAAAAGTTTCACGCGTTTTATGCGATCGTCACCTATGCATATTATCGGGTTTTCTGGAGGGTTTCTGCTAATGACCATATATTTCGTTTTCAAAATGTGATTTTGAGGCCATATTTTTTACCTATGCTATTCATTCTATCAAGTAATAACTGCTGATCTTCCAAATTATCAGTTATAATCACTGTGTCGTCCGCATAGCGTAGGTTGCTAATTGGTATGCCGTTCACCTTAATGCCTAATTCCGTGTCTTCTAATGTTTCCGCAAATATATTTTCAACATATAAATTAAAAGCATTGGAGAGACTATGCAGCCTTGGCGGACACCTTTCCGGATTCAAATTCATCCGTATATTGGTCTTGATCATTCCTCACCTTTGCCATTTGGTTCCAGTATAGATTCTGAATAATTCTGATCTCCTTCTGGCCAATGTTGGCCTTATGAAGTAGTTCCATCATGAGATCATGTTAACATTGTCAAATGCCTTCTCGTAGTCGATGAAGGTGAGGTAGACATATTTTCGTTGATCTAAACAGTTTTGTATTAAGGTGTTCAAACATAAAATTGCCTCTCTTGTTCCTAGTCCTCCCTTAAAACCGAATTGTGTTGACCCGCTAAGTTCTTCTAGTATCTTGTACATTCTTGAGTGTAATATCCTAAGGAGGAGTTTCAGCAAGTGACTCATTAAACTGATTAAGCGGTGTTCATTGCATTTTGGGCATTAGCTGTTTTTGGGATCATCACAAAGGATGACTGCAGCCATTCTCGCGGAATGTAACCAGTATCATAAATTCTATTGAACAGCTTTACCAAGATTTCGATATTCTCCTCGTCTAGTAGTTTTATTGCTTCTATATTAATTTCATCTGGACCTGTTGCTTTATGCATCTTTGTGGTTCTAACTGCATATTCTATTTCACTTCGCATCATTGATGGCCCTGATAAGTTTTCGGAAGGAAGTTTGCGCGTTGGTTGTGTTGGTCTTTCGTCATTAAAAAGTCTTTCTGCGTATTCTTTCCACGCCATTGCTATCTCCTCTTCTGACTCTATGTATTCGTTTCTGTCGTTGCGTATTCTTGTTCTGTGGTGGCTTTTGTGTATATTCGATATTTCTTTGATCTTCTTATGTAGTCCAAAAACTATATCCTTTTTCCTGCAATTGTTCTGTTTCGTTGCACCTTTCCACCAGCCAACGTTCTTTTGCATTCTTAATTTTCTGGCGAATTTCTTTGTGTATCTGTTTGTATTTGTCTTGATTACGTTGTTGTTTATGTTGCCTTCGCTTTTCCATTAGATCCATAATTTCGTCCGTCATCCATTCGTTATGCTTTCTCTTTCTGATCTGTGTTTTAACTTCCCTGTTTACTGCCAGAATCGTTCCCTTTAATATCATTGACCATCTCTTCGATATCATCATTTTGTTCTATTATTCGCATTCTTTCATTAATTTGATTTGCATAACTCTTCTTCAGATTTTCGTCTCTCATCAGTTCTCTTGTATTTATAGGCGTGCTGGTGTTTGTATTTCTCTTAATCTCTTAATTTTTACTAGTTTTAAACCTCACATCTGCTATTAGCGGATTATGATCGGATGCAATATCAGCACCTGGATATGCTGCGATTCTTTGATAGCGTTACGAAATCTTCTGTTTATTAAAACGTAGTCAATTTGGTTTCTAATTATTCGATTTGGACAGTCTCCTGGTGATTTCCAAGTATATAACTTCGAGGTGGGAGCTGAAACCATGTGTTCATGACGACAAAATCGTTCTCCTGGCAGAATTCACACAGCAGGTCGCCTCTTTTATTTCTAACTCCAAGGCCGTACTCTCCCAATTATGTCTTCATATCTTCCTTTACTCACCTTGGCGTTAAAGTCGCCCATTATTATGGTTTATGTCCTCTTTCTTTGTTAGTCTTATTGCTTTTTCCAGATCTTTATAGAACTTAGTTATTTCTTCTTCTGACTTATCTGCTGTTGGTGCATATGCTTGTGTCACATTTATGTTTACTGGTTTGCCTGTCATTTTGATCAACATAACTCGTCGGAAATTGGAACAAAATCTGTCACCGATTTACTGGTCTTCCTGTCAAGAGCAATAGCCACTCCATGTCGGTGATGTCTATCTGTTGGGTCACTACACGAGTAATACATAGTAATCTTATGTTTCGTAAACTGTCCAGATCCAGTCCATCGGACTTCACAGACTCCCCATTATATTTATTTTCAGCCGATTCATTTCCTTTATAAGGTTGTGTAGTTTTCCTGGTTCGTAAAGACTATTAACATTCCATGTTGAAATTCGTTGGATATCATCTATTTGGCACAGGGAGATTCTTCGCACCCTCTGACCATCTAAGGCCTGCCCGGGACTGAGGGCCATTGTGTTGTTTTGTTCTGCCATAATGAGATGAGTTATCCTGGGGAAAAGGTAGTGTTGTGGTATCCCGTTACTTTCAACACCGCAGTACCACAGCCATTAAAACTGTCCTAGTCATGCCTGTGGAATTCCAATAACAAGCCGGTCCAAGATAATTTCTTTTGCGCCTTGCATTGGTACTGGTGATCGCTGCTGCCCTTCACCAGGGTTAAGGACTAGGAGGGATAAATGTACTGCTAGGAGATTAATTTTATGCAAACCGATCCTGTGTGACGCTCTTGAGTGAGCAATCAATCATGCTGCACTCTTAGTGTGAACTTTACTTTTCACAGTTAATAGAGTATTCTCGGCTAAAACAACATATTTTGTAGTATATGTATTCTCTTATTTCTCTCACTAGTAAGACTCTGAGATAGCGCGTAGCGTATCTGATATTATTTATATATTTTTACCATTTATACTTCTTGGTTTCCCATAAAGGTTATAAATAATGCGAAGGTGTTTTCGATCTAGCTTCAGCTTTTATAATTTATTTAATAATTTACCATGATGAATCCTATCAAAAGCTTTCTCGTATTATATAAAGCACTAAACTTTTTTGGTGATTAAGGAATTTCTAAATCAGAGTTTCTGTTGCAACAAACGTCTCTCTGGTCCTCAAGGCCTTTCTCAATTCAAATTAAGTGACACTTATATTTATTTTACACTTTCCACAGATAAGATTGTGTACAGCCTTAAAGAATATTTTAGGGAAGTGACTCATTAAACTAAGTGAGCTTTAATTCGACGCTTATATTTCTTTGGTATAAATCTAAATTCTTTATTTCAGAAAATCTCTTTGGTATTACGCCAGTTTTATATATGAATTTTACAAATCTCATCGCACTCAGTTTTTTATTAAATCTTGCCCAAGTACTTTCGCTCTAAGAGCAACTTGAGAGACATCTGAAATAAGCCAAGATACGTTGTTTTAAGTAGGAAAAAAGTAGCAAACTTCACTCGAAGTTGATGGTTGATAAAAAAATTATAAAACGTTTTAGACTTACTTCGTTAAAAATTGTTTGCTGTACTGCATATCAATAAATGTTATAAAAATTTAAATACATTTACACAAAAACCAACACTAGACAAAGAACAAACAGTTTAAAAATTGTTTGGTTGCTATATTGTGGGTAACTGCTGCAGGAGACAGAATTCCTTAACGGTAAAATATTAAAGTGACATCTGGCATACGACAACTTAGATGGGTAGTCAAAACTAGAGTGATCTGCACATTTCAAAAATTCTTTCATGTATATATATATATATATATATATATATATATATATATATATATATATATATATATATATATGTATAATATTGTGATATGTGTTATCCAATTTATATTGTTATCATTCACAAGTGTTAGGTCATCTATTTTCATTTCCCTTGGACCACAAATTTTCTTGTACTTTGCATTATTTATCGCATGTTTAACTTCTGTGCCCAGGACTAGATGTCTTTTCATTTCATACGTTGGTATCTATTGCAATTCCGGTCTGTTGGTATATATAAATTCCTTGTATTTGTTCGCCTTTTTTATAATTATTCTTCCGTTGAGGTCAATTAGAATGAGTATTCTTTATTATCCTTTTATTCGACTATGACTATTTTTATCAATTATGTGCTTTTAACTAACTCTTACCAGAAATCTCAAGGATAGAACTTTTAATCAATCCTTGTAACTTACAATGGGTGTAACAATACCTATAAATATTAACTAAGAAACAACCCTTAACAGAGAAAAACAAATAAAGGTTGTGTTAAAGCCAACTAGAGCCATAATATTTATTGTACAAAGAAACCTTTTCATTATAACAAGATTGCGTGCAGACCATAAGTGGCAATCCTTTTTAAGGTCCTTCATTACGGATTTTCCTAAATTATTCAACAAGCAACTTCAATTATTTATTGATCTTGCCTCGGTAAATCGTAGGTCGTAACGTTAAGTGCTTTAATGAAGTAATTGCTTTCATAATTTTTATGGTCTGGTGATTTGCGGGATTATAGGAAAACTTTTTTGTCTACGGGAATATAAAAACCCTGCTACTGAAAGGATTATGCTAACGTTTGAGTGGTTTTATTGTTACTTATGAACTTGACTATGACTTCCTGAACAAGGTTTTTGATGGTATTAATTTATTAGTATAATTGAGCAGATAAATAATGTTATAAGAGTAGTTACTGAAACAATAAATTTTTTATTTTTTTTAAGTCTTCTCTATAATATAATAAAAACTTTGTGCATTATTTGTAATTAGCTGTTGATCTATTATCATTTTTCTGTTATGTAATTTTTAAATTTTTATACATTATAAGGTGGCATTAAATAAATGATGTCGGACTTCGCTTTTCGAGCGAAATCTTCTAGAGGGAGTACGTTTCAATCCTGGTTCAGTGAAAGGAAAAATAAAAAGCCTAACATAGTAGTTTCAAATTATAAATCGGAATCTAACTTGTAATTAAATACATTTTGGAGGCATTATCGCCGTATTCCCGTTCTCCTCCGCCAATCCTCCCGGTCCAAGGCATGCTCTTCCTCCAAACCTCTCGATTCCATCGCTCTTCTTATTCCTTCATTACATGAGCGTCGAGGTCTACCTTGTTTCCTTCTTCCACGGGTCTTCCATCTGTGAAGATTTTGGGGCCAAAGTTCGTCAGGCATTCTCATTAGGTGTCCAAACCATTTTAAACCTCTTCTTTCTATTCTGTCAATGACCGTTTCTGTAGCATTCATGTTATTTCTTATAGATTCGTTGGTCTTTCTTTCAGCCTTGATAATCTAGCACTTCTTCTCAAATAATATATTTCAACTGCCCAACAATCTTCTCTTTAGGTCTGCATTAATTGTCCATACTTCAGAGCCATAACAAAGAAACTGATTCAACCATGGTTTGCCCTATCTTTTTTTGTTCTTTTTGGAAATGTTCCCGGCGATCCCACCATAAGGAACTCAGACATCCTACAATTTTACGTCCCTAATTAATTTGGTGTTTAATTTCGGTTTCTCCCAAGCAATTCTTATCAATGAGTGCACCTAAATATTTAAATATTTCCACTTGTATTATATTTGCAATATTTGTATTATATCGAAATACTCTTCTGGTAGTTCTGACATGCAACAACTGTTTTTAGTTTTTTATTCCTTAATATAATTTTATAAAAACCATTTAACAGATTAAATATTTTCCAGATTATAATATCATAATAATTTATACAGAATGAAATGGTATCGTAAACATGTTAAAAATCGGCAATATACTCCAATCACTCACTGCTAATCCCATGATTGATCTTTTTATTTGGAAAACATGATGTTGATTTATAAGGGGATATAATTCTCATTTTCAATGCAAACACCAGTAACAAATTAAATTAATTTTATTTGCCTTGCCATTTACATCTACACAAATTTTGACTCTGAGATAGCGCGTTTTGTTCGGACCAATGATGCAAACCGCTAAAATATGGGAAATTCTACACCAAAAATTAATTAAAAGTAATAAAATAGGATGGAACAATGAAATGTGGTGTATTGGTGACACTCAAAATTGATTTTTCAATTAAATTTTGCTTTATGTACAAAAAAAAGTTATAAGCCTATAACAAATAAAAATTGAAACGTGTTGGTATAAAATAGATTTAATTTTATTGGCTGCAGTTGAACTCTGAGATAGCGCGTATTTTATAATACAACCGTTACTACATTGGTATAATGTTTTAAACAATTATCTGTTTCATTTTTAAAAATTCATCAAAACACATCATTTTGCATTCCTCAACACCAAGTTCTTTTAATTGATAATTGACCAAAAAATTTCACTAGTTAGTTGTCTAGTTCTAGTTGTAGATTGTTTCGAGTTTATGTGAAACGAAAAAAGTAAATATACATGATGTTTGTTAAACGTCACTTTATGTTTAAATGAACTACCACTGTAGTAGATGTAGTCTTAATTGCACATTTAGTTCCTAGGACTTTAAATAATGATTTCTAAAACCAAAAATAGTCAAATCGATTCAGTCGTTCTTGATTTATAAAAAGTTAAAAAAACATAAAATGACGTTTATCAAACATTTCATGATTATAATATTTATATATATATATTTATATATATATATATATATATATATTATATATATATATAGTAGAACTAGAAAATTTGCACAAAGTAAGTCAAGAAATAATAGAGAAATACTTAAAACCTGAAAGAACAAAAAAAAAGGAATGGATGACGGAGCAGATTCTATGTATTATGGAAGACAGAAGACACGCTAAAGATAATAAGAATTACTACAACAACATAAATAACGAAATAAAAAGGGCTATTAAAATAGCAAAAGAAAATTGGTTTAGCTCGAAGTGTACAGAGATAGTCATTACAACAAAACATGATTCATTTAAACCTCCATAAAAAGATTAAAGAAGCGGCAAGCTTATATAAACACAAGAACACTGGATTCGTGACAGATAATCAGGGAAACATAGTACTGGAAATAGAGCATAAAAAGGGATATTTGGATTAAATACGTGGAAAAAAACAACTTTTGAAGATATAAGAAAGTAACACTGGTATTACAACAAACACCAATTGCGAATCTGGACCACCATTTACAGTCGAAGAAGTAAAATATGCCATCAAAAGCACCAAAGTTGGTAAAGCAGTAGGCCCTGATAATTTTCACTCAGAATTCTTAAAACTTAGGACTATGATGCATAAAATG
This sequence comes from Diabrotica undecimpunctata, assembly GCF_040954645.1. Taxonomy (NCBI): domain Eukaryota; kingdom Metazoa; phylum Arthropoda; class Insecta; order Coleoptera; family Chrysomelidae; genus Diabrotica; species Diabrotica undecimpunctata. The sequence goes on along the minus strand of NW_027313361.1, from coordinate 1,987 downwards.
GTTCACAAATATATTTAACAATATATATGATACAGACATAATTCTCCAAAAATGGTTAGTGTCAAATTTTATAAATCGTTCAAAAAAACCCAATGCGAGAAAGTGCGAAGACTATAGAATTATAAGCCTTATGAGCGATTTACTTAAAAACATTTCTAAACGTCATTCACAAAAGAATATATACAGAATATATGATAAGTCAAGCTTCATGATATGTATATAATCAAACACTTTCTAATGATCTGGATATCTTAACGATCTGGACCTAATATAGAATTATTTAAAAAAATATAAAAATCGCACCACTGACCACAACACAGCGACCTGATAAATAATTTATTCACCCAACCCCTTGCTGAAAGAAGACTGAAGAGAGTATGACCAGAAGACCTACCGCAATAATACTTAGAGAACCGCCACTGGACGGTGCCTATCCCATCTTAATTGACTCGCAGACTATTTATGTATTACTTGTGTTTAGAGTAGATTGTAAACATGCAATGTAACAATAAAAGAATATTTGTGGACTTTATGAAAGCAATACAACGAGATTCAATCAAAAGAACTATTACCAACCAGCTCTCCAAGAATTTTAGGTATAGTTTGTTTCACGAAAAATAGTTGAGTGCTTAATGGTTACCTGAGTTGATCCTATTGTGTATACAAGAGTCTCTCAATAAACTACCGAAGTACACAGGGTCGCACTTCAGAAAGTTTGTTATTTAATATATTTCATTGGTAGCTGTGTAATACACGATTTAAAAATTTATTAAATTATTTTATATGGTATTTTCAGGTTGTTCAAGTGAATATACTTGATAATTGAACAATTTTTAACATGAAGAAAGTAGTTTTTTTGTTCTACGTGAATAATTGTAGTATATGGATCTAAATTCAGAAAGGTACTTTCCTTCACACTTTTTACAGGCTTAGGACTGTCAGCAAAAAACTGGCGTGTTTAAAGTTTTTGCTTTCGTTCACAGTATTCTATACAAATCTATTTACAGTATATACATACAAACGAATACATAATGTACAAAAAATAGATGAACTGAAAACAAAATATAGAAAAATATATACAAGTTAATATTTACAAAAAAATACCCAAAATAACCAAAATATATTTATGAATTCCTAAATACCTAATTCTGTTTCGCTGTCGCTATCCTCTTCAAGATTAATAACAATTGGTTTAATTATGTGATTCAAAGTAACATATGAATTTTCTACGTTCATTACATGGCGTACTGAATTTTTCCAACTTTTCTGGGGAGATATCATCAACACATTTCCTTATTAATTCGACTACACTACCACTTAAAGTCGGAGAAACATTTTGTGACCTAACATTTGACTTTAGTTGGTGCCACATATGCTCTATGGGATTAAATAAACAATAGTAGGGCGGAAGCCGTAACACTGTATGTCCCATGTCCTCGGCCAATGCGTCACAAACATATACTTTTTTAATAAAAAATGATTTTAACACTTCTAACAGTTCATTTTTTAAATAACTTTCTTCAAAATATATATCGTTTTCTAACAGGTAGTTTTTGAATTTCAATTTTCGTGTTATTGGAGACTGCACTTGGAGACTTATGTAATTGACGACTGTGTAAACTTGCATTGTCCATTACTATCACACTATTTTGAGGAAGGTTAGGTATAAGACAATTCTTAAACCATTGCTCAAAAAGCTCTGCCGTTGTATCCTCATGGTAGTCCACGCAGGAGTCTTTAATGTTCTTTGCAGAAAGCCATAAGGCATTTGGGACTCAACCATTTTCTGATCCTGCATGTAAAATTGTTATTTTTTTCCCTTTGTTTGATGGAGCTTTTCTTTGACACCTGTTGGAAGAATCGGACCATCCTTTGGATGATGTTTCATGAGTGTCAAAACCATGTCTCGTCCAGATAAATTATTGGTCGATCTTCTGTACGGTACTTTCTTATGGAAGTTATATATTCAGTACTCTGAGATAGCGCG
>NW_027313360.1:0-22100 GCF_040954645.1 Diabrotica undecimpunctata | reverse complement strand
ACGCGCTATCTCAGAGTTACTCACAGGCGCCACTCACATTATGAGTCGATCGGTTGTGACACTGCGATGGGGAAGGCAACGGGAAACCATCCCATAAATAGTCCCTAGTTCATTCATCATGGTTAATGTAAACCAATTTGGAGAAGATACTGATCATGGACTTCGGATACCAAGATCCGGCAGGGGAGGAAGAACACAAAAATGTAAGGCTTCCCAGGTCGTCAACCCACGAAATCCTTACCAATATTTAAACACTAATAAAGATAAAGTGTGCACGTGGAACGTTCAAAAAATCTGTACTTGGAATGTTCGAAGTATGTTTGAAGGGGGAAAGATACACAACACCATTCAAGAAATGAAAAGACTAAATATCGACGTGATGGGAATCAGCGAGATGAGATGGCCAGGCTCGGGACAGTGCTGTGTGGATGAGCATATGGTATACTATGCGGGAAACGACAAACCACATCACTGGAATGGCGTAGCATTGATTCTGAGCAAAAAGGTCGCTGGGGCTGTGATCAGCGTGATACCTCTCTCTGACAGGGTCATTCTGATGAAGCTGCAAGGCAGACCCGTTATTACGAACATCATTCAAATTTACGCTCCAACATCAGAAAAACCAGAAGAGGATATCGAGGAGTTCTACGCAATTGTACAAAAAGCACTAAAATACACCAAGAAGAACGAGCTAACCATCATCATGGGTGATTTCAATGCCAAAGTTGGCAAAAGCAGTGTAGAAGACATCGTCGGACAACACGGCTTAGGCGAGAAAAACGAAAGAGGAGACCGACTCATACAATTTTGCCGGGAAGAAGATTTTACCATTGCTAACACGTGGTTTAAACTTCCCCCGAGACGACTTTATACGTGGAAGTCACCTGCAGATACAGCCAGCAATATCATCAGAAACCAGATAGACTTTATTCTCATTAACAAAAGATTCAAGAACAGCTTGACTTCGGCGAAGACCTTCCCAGGAGCAGACGTCTCATCGGACCACAACCTATTAGTGGGCCAGATAGAACTCAAACTAAAGAAACACATCAAAAATAAACCTAAACAGAACCTGGATTATGACACTCTAAAAGACCTCGTAGTTCGTCAGAACGTGAGAGATACAATGAGACAAAAACTAGAAACGGCTCAACAACAAGAACAGAGTGTAGAACAAAAATGGAGTTATATCAAAGACGTCATGCTGAATGCGGGAAAAGAACATCTGGGAAAGAAAAAAAGAGTAAAAAATAAAGAATGGATGACTGATGACATTCTGCAGATGATGGAACAAAGAAGATTAATGAAAAACAGGGACGCGAAGAAATACCAAGAAACCAACCAGACAATTAAAAAAGAAATACGAAGAGCCAAGGAGACATGGATGCAAGAAAAATGTAAACTAATCGAGGAGCTCCAAGAGAAACACGATCATATAAATATCCACCGAAGGATTCGTGAAGCCACTGGTCAATACAAGAGGAGAAACACACACCTTCTCATAAATAAAGACGGTAATCTGGCGACGACAGTGAATGAGAAGTTGGTTACCTGGAAAATATATATCGAAGAACTTTACTGGGACGACCGTGGCAACCTTCCGGAAATAAATTGCATGACAGGGCCGTCAATTCTAGAAAGCGAGGTAAAGGCTGCTTTAAAACAGTCTAAGAATGGTAAGGCTACAGGTCCGGACGAAATACCCGTTGAACTTATTAAGGTGATGAGTGAAGTGAGCACAAAGGAGTTAACTGAACTGTTCAACGCCATATACGATTCAGGTAATATCCCAGATGAATGGCTATTGTCAACATTTGTAACGCTACCAAAAAAACGATCTGCGAAAACGTGCGAAGATTTCCGAACTATCAGTCTTATGAGTCATGCACTTAAAATTTTTCTTAAAATCATACATGCCAGAATTTACAAGAAATGCGAAGAAAATGTGGGTGAAATGCAATTCGGATTCCGCAATTCTATGGATACACGTGAAGCACTTTTCACCTTACAAGTCCTACTTCAGAGATGCCGCGATGTCAGTTGTGATGTCTATATTTGTTTTATTGACTACGCCAAGGCATTTGACCGTTGTCAGCACCAGAAGATGGTCACCGCACTACAAAGAGTAGGATTGGATGAGAAGGACATTCGGATCATCATGAATTTATACTGGAACCAGCGTGCTCAAGTCAAGGTCGAAGACCAACTGACCGACCAAGTGAAGATCATGCGAGGAGTAAGGCAAGGATGTGTGCTATCGCCGACTCTTTTCAATATATACTCTGAGGAGATTTTTAATGAAGCCCTCACAAACCTAGACATGGGAATCCGAGTGAACGGTGAATACATCAATAATATCCGCTACGCCGATGACACTGTGTTACTAGCAACCAGCCTAAACGATCTGCAGGCCTTACTAGACCGAGTGCGAACTGTGAGCGTATCATACGGACTGAACATTAATATTAAGAAAACTAAATTCATGGTTGTCAGCCGTACAAATTTAGATCCCGGGGCACTAATGGCAGGTAGCGAAGAGATCCAGAGAGTCGACAGATTCACTTACCTCGGAACTACCCTTAACGTACAATGGGACTACGCTCAAGAGATTAGATCCAGAATTGAAATGGTACGGTCTACATTTATTAAGTTGAGATCCTTGCTGTGCTGCAGTGATCTCAGTTTGGGAACCAAGATGCGGATAGTGAGGTGCTACGTTCTTCCAGTGTTACTATATGGAGTTGAAGCCTGGACACTGACGCAAGCCACTGAAAAACGAATCGAAGCCTTCGAGATGTGGATATACAGAAGGATACTAAAAATATCTTATGTGGACCATGTCACCAACGTTGAGGTCCTACAGCGCATGACAAAAGAAAAAGAAGTGCTTAATTTAATTAAACAACGTAAGCTTGAGTACCTCGGCCACGTGATGCGGAACGAAGAAAAATATCGAATTCTTCAACTTGTTATGCAGGGTAAAGTATTTGGCAGAAGAGGACCGGGACGCCCTCGTATCTCGTGGTTGAAAAATCTCCGACAATGGTTTGGGATGACCTCAGCGGAGCTGTTTCGCAGAGCAGTCAACAAAACCATGATAGCCTTGATGATCGCCAACATCCGGACCGGATAAGGCACTGAAGAAGAAGAAGAATATTATTAATCTTACTTCTAGGTTTAATTGTGCTAACTGCGGAAACCTTTCGGAACATATTATATATATATATATATATATATATATATATATATATATATATATATATATATATATATATATATATATATATATATATATATATATATATATATATATATATATACAGATTGAACGAATTTAAAACGGAACATACAATTTAATATATGTCTGTTTGAACTGCATTTGAAAGTGGACCAATATAAAACTTGGACAAAAATAAATTCATACCCGGTGATAGACATTGTATAAAATATCGTTCAACTATCTGTCTCCTTTAAAGGAAAGAGGAGCTTGCCTAATAGTCGGAGAGATAGAGCCGAAATTTTGAACTGATCAGTAATAAGACATTTCTCTATTGGAATACATTTCATTGTAACTGGGTTAAGACTTTGCCTTACAGGCGGACGCCCCTCGTGGTACAGGGGGTGGCTATACAGGGATGAAGTTGTCATTTTTTTCGGAAAAATTAACGATCGATAATATGGCTGAAAATTTGCCCAGAGTAAGATCTTGGTATAACTAGACAAAATCCCAAAGGGCGGACGGGAGAGTGGATACATAAGGGGTGGCGGACAGGGGTGAAATTGCAATTTTTGGGGAAAAATTAACAATAAGTAATATGTCCGCCATTTTCATGGCTCATTATTTAGCCCCTAAAAACTCTAAATCGAAAAGAGCGGACAGCTGGGTTGTTACAGGGAGCCATAAAACGGGATCAAATGTACCACTTGCCTGCGCATTTTAGGTCTCGGTAACAATTTTCAAACTGATTTTATTATGATATTTTTATACCGATTGATTTGAAAATTTGTATGCTCACTTCTGTTACTATTCTGAAAAGCGTCAAGTAGAGTTTTCCTCAAAATTTTCCAAAAAAATTTCCGTAAATGAAAATTTTCGTAATTTTTTGAGGTAAAATCTAATTTGTAGAATCCTTTCGATTTTCTGTCAGTTATACCATGATTTTTTTCCAAAAATTTTCAAACGATTTTTCCGATAAGAAAAAAAAATTAGAAAAACTTTTCTAAAACATTTGATAAAACTCTACGTCATCGTCTGAATCTTTTATAGAATATTTTGTAGTTTTAAAATGATATTATGATAATGTTTTTTTTTTCAAACTAAAGTCATATTTACTTTACAAATCACATTTTTTTCTTAAATATACCTCTGGGCAAATTTTCAGCCATATTATCGATCGTTAATTTTTCCGAAAAAAATGACAACTTCATCCCTGTATAGCCACCCCCTGTACCACGAGGGGCGTCCGCCTGTAAGGCAAAGTCTTAACCCAGTTACAATGAATATATTCCAATAGAGAAATGTCACATTACGATTATAAGGAAGCGATAAGTGGTTTGACAGCATAATAACTGCTTGTGTAGTCTAGTTTTTTCAGTGATTCTAGGCAACCTATTTGGGTGGAGTTTTGACTTGTTCTTGAAAGAATTCAGAATCCAGCAGCCCGCTGAAGTATTGGATTTTTATAATATAATTATTTGACAACCTTTTGTTGGCCAACCACCTAGAGCGGAGTTGAGCCGAAATACATTGATTTCGTATGTTCCGTTTTAAATTCGTTCAATCTGTATATATATATATATATATATATATATATATATATATATATATATATATATATAAATATATATATATATATATATAAGTACCTATACACTTTGTTAAAACTAAATTCCGAACTTGATAAGCATATGCAAACATTCCACAACACTTTTTGGAAATAGTCCTGACTTTGCAGATTCTCAATTTTAAAAGTTTTTACCAATCTATATTATAAAGAAAAATAGAGATAATATATTTAAAACTATGCATATAATAGTACATTGTATGTGCATTTATAACTACTTAGTTGATTACTTTTATTTGATAAGAAACAGTGGTAAATGAACACTGACAGGTTTCAATGATGCTCAGTGTCTTATCGTTTTGTTCTCAGTATACTGTATAGGTTAAATGTTAAATATTTAAATAAAGTTATGTTTTATGTAGCAACTGAGTTGTTCTATATAGTTGTTTGATCATATTGGGCTAATACTTTGTTTTATAGACCAAAACAGAGACGAATTTTCCATGATGATCGCTAAGCTCAACGGGGATGGATTATAAGAGAAAAAAGAACTGTTTTACCTACTATATTTATATCTTGAATACTTTATCTATAATGAAATATTTATCTAGATTAATTAAAAAAAAGTAAATACTACCATTTTATATAAGCAAAAATTTATATTTTTATTTTTCTGAACTTTAGATAACATATAGACATTTCGCTTCTAATTAATCCCTAACTTTCAACAAAAACGTTTTTATCAAATCGGAATTTGGACCATTTATTGGTAAATAAAATATATTCTCATAGTTCCGAGAATCTTCGTGAAGGATACGTGTATAAATGTACGAACGTATATTTATCTGAGTCAACATGGACAACAAACAAAATACAACAAATTTAATAGAATTCTAATAGTCAGGCGTCTTTTGACGAGTGTTCCATATATCGTCGGCTTAATCGGCATAGTGCGTAACTCCTTTCATACATATTTTACAGGAGACAAAAAACGATTTAAAAACGACTTTACCTTTAAATGTATTTACGTTGACCATAGTTATTGTTTTTGTTGATTAGAAAATATCATAAAGGTGGAAAGTATTAGATACTTTTCTAATATTTTAACTTAAATCGCAAGAATTAAAAAAAAATGGAGATACGCAGTTTGCTTTTTTGTATTCTAGCTTAAAAATTGGAGATACTCATTTTTCTTACTATTTAAAATGAAACATTATGCAATAAAAAATCAACATAAAAACATGTTTATTCATGAAAGTATAACATTTATGAACTTAAAAACTAAAAAAGATGAAAAAGTAGAACATTAAGAAATCTTAAAAACTAAAAAGAATTAACTAATGATGAGGTAAATTATTATAGAAATCGTGATAATCGCTTTCCATGCTCGTCTTAAGTTGTTGGAGGTGTGCATATTTTTCTGCTTTAATTTTTAGTCTTTGTTTGTGTAATGCCGGTATATTATCTGTATTAGTTGCTTGAATGCTGCTTATGTTCAGTCTTATTGGAAGAGTTTGCCAATCTTTCTCTGAATGTCGAAGTTTAAAAAACACTCCATCGTTGGAATATTTCAATGCTTTTAGGTCGATTACCAATTGTCCAGAGATTTTTCCTGGTCTAATGGATTTAAAATATTTCAATTCATCATATTTTTTGAAGAAGTCGTGCATGAGGTATTCAACTGTGTAAGGAGCTTTTTGACATGCTGCTTTGCAGATAAATACGTAATCTGCGGGAATATTGATTTTCTTGTTTCAAATCTTTCTTTCGATACCGGAATGAACGCTGTCCACTTCCATTATAGTATGGCCCTTATGTAAATATTTCTGTATCACAGTTACACCCTTTTCCAGTGCAAAATTAAATAGACCATTTGACAAAGTAATGTTTCGGTTTTGCTAACCGCAGCCGTCACTCCATAGTATAATGTTAATGTTACTTTGATTTTCTAATTGACGTTCTTTCACATGTCCCTCCAAAAAATGAATTATACTTGTAAATTCGTTGCTTGTCAATCCGCCCTCACTCTCATTCCAAAGGTAACAGTAGCCTTGTTTGTGCTTAATGTCAAATAGTGTGAAATTATGGACGATAAGTTTGGTCTTGTTATAGAGCGCAGAAACATTGGATTTTGGAGAGAGCAAAACTGATTGAAGATCCATTGTTAAAACTTCATGTTGAGACTCCTTATCTGCACTCTTTTCATTTATTGCTTCATTTTTTAGTGTTATGTGTTCATTGTATTCATCTTCTGTTGAATTGCCTGTTTGATAAGCGACACATTTGTCGCATAGATCCTTTTTCGGTTGATAAAGTGACAGCCGTTGCTTATCGAATTCCTTATGGAATGTGGCACTTGATACAGGTGTATGATTGTGTGTTTTGCAGTAGTCGTTTCTATAAACTTTATATAAATGAGCTTTAGAGTTCCAACTCGGTTCTAATTATTAAATAATTCACTATACAATAAAAATATAAAATTGGTTCAAACTGGACATTAGCGGCAAATTTAAATGAGGTGCGTTCTTTTGCCCCTGCGTGTCCAACTACCCTGTACCATATCACAAAAAATTTTAAAAATCCTCTCTATAAGATACGTATATTTATTGTAAATAACTCTTTCAGGCTAAATTTCAGAACTTCTTCTTCTTCTTCTTCTTCTTCTTCGCGCGACTAGGATTACTCCTGTTTGTCTGCCTCTTATTCTGTTTCAGTCGTTGTTGACTGTACATTATCTTTCCACCTTTTTGGCGGCCTTCCAACGGGTCTTCTGCTATACGGCTTGTTGTTTTTACAGATTTTCGCTAATCTATCTGGTCCCATTCGGTTTACATGTTCGTTCCAGTTTTTTTTTTTTTTTTTGTTTTTATCCACCTGTTAACACGTTCACGCCGCTACCAGATACATGGGTCTGGTATAAACTTTACGTTCAACCGGCACTGAAATTTGGAGATCTTGCGCTAGCGCCGACAACGATAAAATGGCTAATTATGAACTAAATATTATGATATAGGTACCTACGGAATCGTCATGATGTGCTTTATATTTTAGTTCTGTTTTAAGTTACCAGATGTCAGCACCTGGTAACGTCCCACAAAGAAATTTTTTACGCTATGGGATTTACCAGAACTCCGTATCTGGTTATTAGTGTTATAGTAAACATTGTACAAGTCTGTTGTTTTTTATTAAAATCCATAAAAATGTCGTCTAGGGGCGAAAAAATGGTTAAAATGGTGCTAAACAAGCACCAAAATGCTTGGATACAAACTGAAAGTGAATCTGATAGTGATCCATTTGAAAACTTGTCTGATGAAGATCCTGAATACATTCCTAGTGAAGATAGCTACAATTCTGATGGGGACGAATCCATATATTTGAACGAAGAAGTATCCAGTGATATAGAAACATAATTATGAATTGGAAAAAGAAATTGGTAAGAAGAAAAATGAATCTTATAATTTGATTCTCATTATCTTTATTTTTAGGTGATGCTGAGGAAGATGTATGGACTGACATTCAGGAAACAGATAAATTAGATTTTGATGAATATCCTACAGATTCTAAAATAAATATTCAATGTGAAAATATGAGCCCGTTGGATATTTTTTGTCTATTTGTCACAGATGAAATTTTGGAATTAATTGTTCAAGAAACCAATAGATATGCAGAACAAGAAATTGGTGTAGGGTAGACTGGGGCTAGTTGTGCCACTTTGGACAAAATAATTTTTAACATTTTTTTCGTAATTTTTAGGGCTGTTAGATTACTTTAATGAGGTACTATTTTTAATTGGGAATCATTATTTGGGAACATCAGCAATTTTTAAGCAATACCTTACAGTATGTAAATAGTTTTACAAAATGCACATATTGTCACAATTTGCCCCAATATGGGGTAAGTTGTGACGAACTTGGGGCAGGTTGTGACAGTAAATATTTTTAAATATAATAAACTTTAGTTGGAGAATTATAACAAAGTTTCCATAATAAATTTATTTTATAGTTAAGTATAGATACATAAATGTTTGATAAATGTTTATGTAAGAAACAAATGTGTAGAAAAACATCTAGTGAATTTAAAGTAAAATAAAAAACTTAATCGCTATCGTCAATTTGTGCTGATTCTACTTGTAGTTCTGAAGAGTGGCAGTTTATACAAACATAATAAAGATCATCTTTTGTGCACTTTACATGAGCCCACCTCTTGCATTCCATACATTGCACCCAGTCTTCTCCTAACCTAGACTTTTTATATGGTCCCATACAAACTAAGCAAAAGTAATCTTCTTCCTCTTCTTCTGAGCTGTCTTCTCTTTTTCTTGTTGCGGTCTCTTTCTTTGGCGCTGCTTTTTTCTTAGGCAACAGTTGTTTTGAGTCAAATAATTTTTTCTTTATTTTATCCTCTTTGCACTTTATTGTTTCCTTCCTCTTTAACTCTTCACTGCGAATTGTCTCCTTGACAGGTGTGCTAGTCAAAATTGCAGATGTTAAGCTCTTGCGTTTTTTATTTTTTCGAGGACCAGCTTTTGGCAGAGGTCTTATATCCATAGGGCTGACAGGCAGAACTTCGGCATGGAATGATCCTGGTAGGTTGGCCTGCGATGATCCTTGTTGATATGGTCCTGGTTGATAGGTATGGGAGGGTCCTGGCTGGTTAGCATAATATGACGACGGTTCAGGTTCATCGAGATGCTGAAACTCTTTAAGCTGCCCAGCACTGGCTTCCTCATTACCATCTACGATGTCAATAGGCCTATTCAAAGGTCGGTCGGTCACCGAAGAACACAGAAAGTCTTCTTCATTAAAAATGTTTCTATTGAATTCCCATATTCCTGTAGAACGAAATCCTGCCTGAACATTTGTTGGTGTTACAGCTTTAGATAATGCTGTTTTCACTATACTTGGGATGTCATAAATTGAGACTGTGTTTCCAGGATGAGATTTCATCCATCCACACATGGCGTCGTTTAAAAACTTCTTAAATGGACCAAAAACGGAAACATCCAGTGGTTGAAGTCTATTTGTTGTATGGGGAGGGAACGATAAGAGAGTAATACCGTGCTCTGTACAATAGTCAAGGACTTCGATATATAGGTGAGCACTGTGGTTGTCTAACAGAACTAAAACCGGTGATTTCTTTGAGCACCTTACTTTTTTTACAAAATGCTTCATAAAAAACAAAAAGTCCGGGCCTGTTATCCAGCCACTTGGGTTAGCAGTACCACAACAACCTACTGGCCCATCACGTACAAAATGCTCCTTGTAAAACTTACGTGGAAAAACGAACATAGGAGGAACTTGTACTCCGACTTAAGCTGGTAGCCTCAGGAACACGAATAGACACATTATTGTTACGTTGCATGAACTTTGTAAACCAATCATTACTGGCGTGTTTTGTTGCTACCCAATTCTCAGGCACAAGAACTTTGTTCGCTATAGCAAATTCAAAAGCTAAACTTTTCATTTCTTTTGGGCTAATACCATAAAATATTTTCGCTGCCTGAACAGCATATTCACAGAGCTCTTCTTCTTGTTGTTGTGAAAATATCATTCGAGGTCTTTTGTAACCCATTTCTACCACTCCATCTGGATTGGTTTGTTGTTTTTTTATATATCTAAGTAAGGACATCCGGTTAACGCCATATTTTTCAGCTGCTTGCCTTAAACTACACGATCCAGACTTAACATCTAACGAAGCCGACTCGTAACTGTTTATATTACTCCGACCACGTTCCGTTTTCCTTTTATAATTTCTCACCATTATCTGTAACAAACCCATAAACATGCATTAAAATTAGTAGGGGCATGTTGTGACACTGTCACAATCTGCCCCAAGCCTTTCGTCACAACTAGCCCCACCGTACGCCATTTTACATAAAGCCACTTGCACAGACCTTGACACGTCGTATAGAAACCAAACTGTGTCTTACTAGAGAGAAATAAACAAACTATCTACTACAACTAGAATAAGTTTCTTACCTTGTGGTTTGAAAGTGAAATAACAATTCAAAGACAACAGCAAAATTTTACTTCGTTACAACGAAATGACATATAATTTTATAAAGCGGCAGAAACGCATAGCATCACAACCAAACTACACAAACAGACTGAGGACATGCGGACGTGGAATTCTGGGTAACCGGGCGACGCTGCTACCTATGGTTAGTCTATAAAACTATTTGTCACAACATGCCCCTGTCACAACTAGCCCCGATCTACCCTACACAGTATCAAACAAAAATCTAACAGTAAGTGGGTTCCGACTAATAAAGAAGAAATTAAAAAATTCTTTAGTATCGTGATCTGCATGGGATTCGTGAAGGTCCCTAATATTCGATTATATTGGTCCAAAAATGACCTTTATAACAATAAGTTTATCTCCTCAGTTATGACTAGGGACAGATTTTTGTTAATTCTACGGTATCTACATTTTCAAAATAACGACGGTATACTAGAAAGCAACGATAAATTATACAAAATCAGACATGTTTTAGACTTACTTAATGACAGATTTATGAAAATCATGACTCCAGGACGGAATGTAGTCATAGACGAAAGTATGGTACCATGGCGTGGTCGTTTAAGTATGCGGCAATATATAAAAAACAAACGCCATAAATATGGCGTTAAATTATATAAACTATGTACCGTCAGTGGATATACATATAAAGTGATGGTTTACTGTGGAAAAGAAAACAATATGATAAACAAAAGCCATTCTCAGAAAGTTGTGCTGACCTTAATGAATAGCTTGTTAGATGCCCGACGAACTTTATATGCTGATAACTTTTATTCGGGCATTCCTCTTGCAAAAGATCTATTAGATCGCCAAACTTTTTATTGTGGGACTCTTAGAAGCAATCGGAAAGGTATTCCAAAGGGAATAGTTCAAAAGAAACTAAAGAAAAATAAAATAATTGGCATCAAAAATAAGGACAATATAAAGGTAATCCGTTGGCAAGACAAGAGATCGGTATTAATGTTATCCAGTAAACCTGAGCATACCCTAAACTTCTGCACTAAGGGCAAGAAAAAGAGATCAAAACCAAGAGAGGAACCAGTGGAATATATTTTTAAACCGCAAGTTATCCAAGACTACAACAAAGCTAAAAAAGGTGTAGATTACAGTGACCAAATGGCAGCTTATTATTCTTCCTTACGAAAAGGTCTTAAGTGGTATCGTAAGGTAGTCTTCGAACTAATCTTTGGTGCTACAATAATCAACAGCTGGATTATCTATAATAAAACAAACATTGAAAAAAAGATACCAATGCTAACATTTCGTGAACAGTTAGCATTACAACTTTCAAATCAAAATGAGTGTGTTTCTGAAACCAACTTATCAAAACGAAAACATTGTCTGCAACGAGAAGAAGGTCCTGGTAGAAAACGTAGACGAAATTGCGTTGATTGTTACAAGAAGTTGAGACAGACTATGAAAAGTAAGGAAGCTGACAAGAAGGTGACCAAAGTAAACACTTTTTGTGAAAATTGCGAAAAGAAACCGGCTTTGTGCTTAACTTGTTTTAATGATAGACATATCTAATTATTAATTACTATTTTAATTATTATATATTTTTGTACACTTTAATATTACTTCAAATAAAAATTGATCATTTTATTTATTTTTTAAAAGTAAAATATTTCAAATTGCCACATAAGTATCAGTATATTTTTTATATACCGTAAATACTTTACCGGACATCGGAATCTGGTGCTATGTCTGCCAGAAATGGATTAGAGTGTTTACTATGAGATGGCAGTGTTAGATTCAAGGTAATTTCAAATACAAAGTCACAGAAACCATTTATTTATAGATATGTTTACCAGACCCATAGATCTGGTATCGTCCGAATAGACAGTGTTACCAGATACAGGGATCTGGTAACGTCAATAAATGTTACTGACAAATTTAATGCCGTCGTGAACGTGTTAATATTTTTAATTTTGCATTGTTCGCGTATACTTCTGTTGGTTTGTCTGTCTCTTAATGATATGCCCGCTTTTGATCTTAATACTTTCATTTCGATATTGTTGATTTGTTGTTTCGTCTTTCTTGTATCGGTCCTTGTCTCCGCTGTATATGTTACGATTGGTCTTACTGTTGTCTTGTATACTTTCATGTTGCTTTCCGTGGTCAGATATTTGTTTTTCCATATGGTTTCTCGGAGGCAACCACTTACTCTTGCCGCTTTTGATGCTTGCCTTGTGGTGTGCTTCGGTAATTGAATTTCATTACTTATTCTACAATTTTGCCGTCTATTTCGCCGTCTCTTTCTAGTTTGCATCAAAATTTTAGAACGTTTTCGGAATAAGTATTCCATCTTCAGTGCTGCTACTAGATATACATGTTTAAAGCCACTAAATAGATGAGTGAAAACACTTTAAATGTTATTTAATTGGTATTAGGTTACATGGTTGCTAATAATTTTATAGGATGTTAAAATTTTAAGTAGATTCACTTCAGGGAAACGTAAACTATCAACGAGGATTACTGGTCCAGAGACCAGTACCCGGTCACTGGACAATAGCTTGTACGAATTGGAGGACAAGCTAATAGATCTGTAATTTTTCAAATTTATTTCCTTGTTAGATTGTAAGAGATAAAAATATAAAGTGCTAATTTACAATAAGAGAGGATTACAATATTATCTGTTAATAGCAATACATTGTAGACATTATCTAGACATAAGTTACATATTTATCATCTGATAAAGGTTAAGTTCCAGATATTTCTTGCTGTTTTTTATCTCTTAAGTGTTACTTGACATCATGAAATATTTTAGAAAATTGAATATTTAAATGTGTTTTTCAAAAAAATATAAATGATTTAATAAGAGTGTTATATATAGTCCCTCTTGTAGATTGTAGAAATATACCGGTCATTTGGTTTCGACCGAGACCAAGACTTTTCTACACCGCAACCTGAAAGAAATATTGTGTACAATCTTAACCTTAAACTTAATCCTTTGTTTTAATGGCCGTATTGCCAGACTCCAGTGAGAGACTAAGAAGGTATCCATTGAATTTTGGTAGGCAACGGTGGGGAAAATATTTTTTAAACATCTAATATTACGGCGCAAGACACCCTGACATCTTCCGACCGAGTATGACACTAGGCCAGAAGACCCAACTGCCGGATTAACTGTGTTCGGCTAGAACCTTAACCAGCGTTCCAGAGTAGTGGTCTTACCACTCAGTAAAAAACTAAAATTCATGTATTAACTACCTTAAAAGAAGAATAATAATAGGAAAATATTATATTAAGGAAAATTTACAACTAACCATACCTATCACCATAAGTCAGAAGAAAAAATGGTTTAAGAACTGCCTATGACCAAAAGAAAACAAAAAAATATAATATTTCCGTGAGGCCATAAACTAATTTTTGTACTTACCGGTTCTTAGCTCTCGAGGAAAAAGAAACAAGATTTCAGATCCCTGGTTTAATTTCATCCTCTGTCCTCTGGCTCCTTCTTCTTCATCACCCCAGATTTTCTCTTTCCTCTCATCATTATGTTTTTTGGCTAGAGGAGGATTTTGAGGCTATGGAACAAAGACAAAGACAACAGTTCGGTAACTGTCTGTTTTATTATTTAATTACATTCTAAATAGCTTCATTCTGCCATGGAACAGATCCAGCTTCGAACATGAAATAGTTCACGAATTCTGTTCGAACTAAATTGGCAGTATTACCACCTCGTGTTCTTACTTGATGGGTTAGGTTTCCGTAACTAAATTCTTCAGATACGTTATTATCACTGTTTGAGCCCTCCTTGTCTCTTATAAAGTTGTGTAGAATAGTACATGCCTTCATAGTCCATACAGCTGTTGTTTTATCGATGTCTAGAGGCCGATGGAATATTCTCCACTTATTAGCTAAGATACCGAAGGCACATTCAACGTATCTCCTAGCTCTAGTCAAACGACAGTTGAATATTCGCTTATTTTTGTCCAGATGGGTCCCGCCAAACGGCCTTAGTAAATTTTCGTGTAATCCGAAACCTTCGTCTCCAATGGCCACATAAGGAACTCTCGTTTCAGAGTCTCGTGTTAATGGGCATGGTGCTGGTATTTGTAGACTGCCGTCTAGCTTCATTTTCCAAAATGTTGTCTCTTTGAATATTGATTAATTGCATTATTTTCCATAAGATCCGACACTGACGTCGGATCAAAAAAATCCTTGTAATTGATATACAGTGAACCGCTATTTAGTGGTTTTTTAAGTCGGATATGTTTTCCGTCGACAGCTCCGAGACAGTGGGGAAAATTAGTTTTTTTGTTAAATCCACTTCCTCTCTGTTCCCATTTGTCGATTTATGTAGGAAGTCGCATAAATTTTTCACTTGAATTGTTCCATATGCATCTTGAAACTTTTTTAATATTATTGCTAACAATCGATGCACCAACGCGATAGGTGTAATGAAGATCTTTAAATAAACACCCGGATGCTGCATACCTGAAAATAAAATTGTTTTATACTTGTTTTAGGAAAACTTGTTATGAAAAAGTAGAGACAGATGAGAGATGCCTGGGTGAGAACACTTAAAAATAAAAAGAATTGCAAGACGTCTGGTTCCGCTGTCTCAAACACGAAGCCCTACAAATACCATAATCAGATGCTGTTTTTGAAAAAAGTAGTTGTTGCTGGTGAAACGCACGAAAGCGTCTCTGCTAAACAAACTGAAGAACACACCGAAGATCGAATGAACCTACAAACGAAGATAATAGTGTGACTAGAATGACACAACTTGACAATGACAGTCAAAAGGACAAACAAAATCTAGCTCCCCTGCCAAAATGCAGAGCACCAGCCAAAAGAAATTTTAATAAAATTAATGAAAAAATGATGTCCTACATTGACTATCAGATAAAACCGAAGAAAATTGAGCAGGATGATCGAAATTTATCGTTCTTCAAAGGTATTTTGCCGTCCTTGGCTTTGCTTGATGATGACCAAACTTTGGAATTCCAATCAGGGGTGATAAACCTACTACAAAATATTAAACATAGGAGAGTTGGCCAGTCAGCCTATACACAAACATCTGGTGCTAGTCACTATCAATCCCAGGGCTATTTTAGCAGGCCACAGCCTACTAATTGTGCACTATCGCCAGTCTGTATACAGTGATGCTACGTTAGTAGATCTGTCTGAGTTTTAAAGATAAAAGTACGTACTTTAAAAATATCGCTAGTTTTTCTTCTGGGCAGATACTTTTCCTTCATTGAGTATCTTGCTTTTTTAAATCCTTTTCCAATAGTTTAAGAAGTTCATCAAAAGTAGACATTGACATACGAAAGTAATTGTAAAGTTTCGATTCATCACCTCGTAACTGATTCATAAGTAAACTGTAAGCACCCTCTCTAGATCTTTGGGACATAAGTGGATGCTGCCAATAACGTCAAATCTTCCTTCTTCTTAGATAATACCAATACAACACGACAGCGTCCATCCTTGTAGAATAGCGGCGTAGACACTGGGAGTTTTCTGTTCACATCGCATCCAGTAATGACGGATCCGTTGAACGTTATACGGTGCCTATGTGTACAGAGCACAAATTTATGACGTATTTGTTAAAAATAAACCAGTACAGTATAAAACAGTCTTTTGCAGCCTCGATTATCTTATCTTTGAGATAGATTCAGATCCAAGATGTCAACTTGACTACATTCTGTAAAAATTTAGCATAAACACAGATTACTAGCTTCTGGTCCTTTTTAAAGCTTTTTGGTGACTGTGTAGAGTAGAGTATGACATTATTTCGAGTTTTCTATTTGATATGGTATGCTAAAAACAAAATTTTAAGAAAATACGGTAACTGTAAGATTTAGTCCGAGTTTCTAGTTCAACGTATTTTATGTTTACTAAAAGAGTACCAAAACTCATAAATATATTGTTATGATACAGTTTATTTGTCAACAGAAAGTTTAGTTCCTTGTATTTTACAAAAAATATTTTTGGCAGAGATACAAAATGTCAGTGAAACTTTAACTATAATTATCTAACCCAAAAAAACACCGAACCCGAATACAAAATATAAATTAGTGCAGTGAATCCGGCACCTATCACGTGAAACTTTCAAAGGCGTCGGTTTTTCTTATTATCATAATCTAAGGGTAAAATCTAACATTTAATGTTTTAATAAAAACAATTGAAATACTACTTAAAGCTAGGTTAGAATGGTATTTTGAATATAACTTCACAATGAGGTGATGGAATAATAGATGCATATCACAATTAATAACAGACGTTCGAAACGTCTTTTAAAAAACTTATGCTTATTATTTTAACTCTGAGATAGCGCGCTGACTATAAAAGAAACGTTCCAAATAAAGAAATCCAGTATTTCTACCATGAAATAAGGAAGACAAAAATGCAGTAGCGGCTGGTGTGGTAAAATTTTGGGTAGGCCAAACCAGCAAATTACATATAGCTATGTGTAATCAGTGGTGGATCCAGAGGGAGGGGTCAAGGGGTCATGACCCCCCCCCCCTTAAAAATATTTGAAAACTAACTTATCCTATTGGTGGTAAGACTAAAAGTGACCTTGCATCAGAGAAAAGTAATCACCCACAAGATCCATGACCGCCACAAAAAAATTTCTGTAGCCGCCAGTGTATGTAATACATATTTTTTTTGTGTGAGAGTGGGAATCTTCTAAAGACCGTACCAGATTAATCGTACCTGGCGTGTGTTGGATTCGGAGTACATCTGAACTATCAACGGTACACTCACTATCAACATTAATATTACTGCAACCTGATAAATGGTCAGAAAAACTCATTTTTATGTATCAGTTATAAAACGATCTCACTATTCCAAGAAAAATTTAAAAAAAATCAACCTTGATCTGCCAAACAACTAGTGCAACTAGTAATAACAGATAACAGTGAAAATTGAACTAATTCTCGGCGATTGTGTTGCCATATGTAAGTTGCATACAATTAGGCGATATAGAAATCATGCAAATGTGATTTTTTTTCGAATTTTACGAATTTTTTTTAAATTTATTTGGGCAATCGTGCACTTGTTTGAAATTGTGTTGTTTGTTTAAAAATATGTTACAATTATAGATTATGTTACATATTTTTTTATCATAATTTAAAAGAAAATTTATATTACAATTCGATAATTACGTTACAAGTGACAACGATGGTTGTCGTAGGCCCGTTCGTCTGGTGCCTAAACAGCAAGCATAAACACGACAATATAAAACGTTGTCCGGCAAGCTGCTTAACTTCAAACGCTTTTTGTACGGGGATCTTATGTGGTCGCTATAACGGACGCTAGTGTATTGAGTGATTTAGTACATTTAAAAGTTATTTACATACATTAACATAATTTTTGAATATATATTTTTCAATTTTAAAGCTCTTAAAATTATTGGGTAGGCCCGGCCTATCCTGCCTAGCCCCAAAAGCCGCCACTGCAAAAATGGGTTATCAGAACAAGAGTATGTATGTCGAGTGAACGAATCTAAGTGAAGCTGATCATGTAATGTCCGAATAAAAAAGTTTTTTCCATCAGCTGTTAGATAGAAATGACGAAGAGGAAGGAAACATTTGGGTAAACAATATTAGAATGCAAAAGCATGTACCTGACAAACCAACATAACAATAAATATTGGATATAATTAACTATGATGAACTTTTCAGAGCAGCCGTCTCAAAAGTTCGAATAGCTATGATGATTGCCGACCTCCGCCGCGGAGATGGCACTTGAAGAAGAAGAACTATGATGACGACCACGACAAGAAGTAAGGACAAGTGAAAAATATCCAAAACCCAGATAAGAATTACTATATGGAAAATCAGATCGCTCAACTTAGGGGACCAACGTTCAAAATAGGACCAAAGAAGGTGTAGCCGTACTAATAGACCAAAGGTACCAAAATAACTTCAAAGAATGTTAACACATGTCAAAAAGGATTGTAACAGCAAAGATAAGAATGGAGAAGGAAGAAGGAAGCAAGTAGTAGATCAAGTCAGAGGGAAGATGATAATATTAGGGGATTTTAACGCTCGAATCGGCAATTAAGTAATGCTCGGAATTAAGCAAAAACATAACGAGAATATTAAAAATGAAAATGGAGAACTGATGATAAACTTCTGCACGAATAGTGCAGAAATAAACAACAACATAATAAACAACACATATTTTGATCACAAAGATCAATACAAATATATATTAAATAATACCCGTGGACAAAGATCTAAGATAGATTAAGTTATTACCAACAGAGATATACATCCATAAAAAATAATCGACGTAAGATGCCTCAACTCAGCATACGTAGATACCGACCATAGCCTAGTTCTAGTATGTATGGTAAAACAAGAATCATCATCAAATACTTCACAAATCAAGATTGCTGAGAATGAAATATTAGAAATTCATAACATGGACTAATTCTTGAAAAAACTCAAAAATAACATAATTAACGCAACAGCAGGATCACTTAGAGAGAGGAAGGTAACGAACACTAACATATCAAAAAAGAAAATCCCATGATTTAGAGAAGAAGTGAAGACAAAATGCGAAGAAAAGAAGAAAGCCTTTTTACAATACAGAACACAACAAACAACATATATGTGACATACAACCACATAAACGAATCAGAAATGAAACGAATACTTAAGTTAGACAAATAAAAAGGGAACACTAGCAGAGCTTCTCAAAACAGATGAAACACGACTTCGAAACACAAAAAGTAATATGGAGAATGATCAGAGGAGAAAGAAAAGGGATGAACTCCTTTCACTTCCTCTCTAAACCATGTTTTACCATATGGGTTTTTTTTCTTTTGGTATCTAAACCATGTGATTTTTTTTTTTGATATATTAGAGTTCTTTACTTTCCACTCTCCAAGAAATTCTGTTGCTGCATTAATTATGTTATTTTTTAGTTTTTCCCAGCTTTCCTCGATGTTATCGTTTTCTAATAGTTCATTCTCAGCAATCTCCTTTGACCTTATTTTTCTGTATAAGTATTCCGTAGATTCCGTATTTAGTACTTCGATTTTGATTTTTTTTATGTTGGTACTGGTTTCTCGCGTGTGATGCAATTCACGATTATTCTTATTTTACATAATACTAGGCTCTTGTCGCTACCTACACCTGCTTAGTTAAAGCATCCTATTCTCCGTTCATAAATTGTTGAGAGCACGAAATGTGCCTCAAACTCATAAAACGGTCGTAAACCATAGGCGTTCCTGAGGTGTTTATTCATTAAATAATAATATAATATTTTTTAATACTGTTATATATATAATATTAATAATATTTTAATACTAATGTATTTAGCAAAAAAAACTATTAAAACTTTCACGGCTAATGTTATGTAATTATATTATATTAATAAAAATAAGAATTTAACCATTAACAATTTTGTAAATAAGAATACCTTATCTCTTTGGATATTTCAATACTAATCTTCGCGTTTAATCACTTTACTAGAAAACTTGGAATTCACATCCGAAGGTACTATTCGTTGCAAGATAATTAGGATGGAATTCCCCAGATTTTTAATAATATAATGGGTATGCTTTGGCCACGTGCCTCGTTTGTTCAGTTTATATTCGAAACTTAACTTAAAAGGGTGAAGTTATTACGAACGAAAACAATTTTTTTGTTTAGTACGTTTTTGATCGCATGTAATTTACGGCTCGTCGGTGTTTCCCCTTCTACGGCAGTAATTAGCGTCTCGAATATTTCTTTTGCGAATTATATGCAGTGCGTGAGTGATTTTTTATTCCATATACCTACGAACATATACGTACCTTTCGCTCGTGCTCGTTTTGTTGGATTGTTTGTGATGGCTTCATCATCAACACCATCAAGTTTTACACCGGTACTGTTGCGTACAGTCAGTAAGTCTGTCTATTCACCAAGAGAGAAGACTATTGTCCTGAATGTTCACGATGCTCTGGTTTCTCAGAATCCCACAAACACTGTTCGCAACATAGTCGAAAGTTGTGCCAACATGACTGGCGTAGGAGAGTCAACTATATATAGGTTCCTATCAGAAAGAAAAAAACACGGTATAGCTAACCCAAACACAAACAAACACTTAAAGAGAGGGAAAAAGCCTATTGAAATTGATGAATTTGCCAAAAATGGTATTCGAAGGAAAATTCATGGATTTGTTTTCAAAAAAGAAATACCAAACCTAAACAAAATTTTACAAGAAGTTAGAGACGACCCGGATTTGCCTCATATCGGACGAACTAAATTGTGGCAAGTTTTAAAAGAATTAAATTTCCGGTGGGAGAAATCAGACCGAAAATCACTTTTGATTGACCGGGAGGAGATAATATGTTGGAGAAGAAATTATCTAAGAACCATACGAAAATTCCGGGCTGAAGGAAGGCCCATCTTCTACCAGGATGAAACGTGGGTAAACTCAGGTCATACTCTAAAAAAAATTTGTTCAGATAAAAATATATTAAGCTCCAGGCAAGCCTGTATGGAAGCTTGGTCTACTGGTATCTCCCCACCTTCTGGTAAAGGCAGTAGATTAATAATTTCTCACATTGGCAGTGAAAAAGGATTTGTTAAGCATGGTTTGTTGGAATTTCAGTCCAAAAGCACAAAAGACTATCACGAGGAGGTGACAGCTGATGTTTTCGAAGAGTATTTTGAGCAGATGATTGAACACATACCACCAAATTCAATTATAGTATTAGATAATGCACCTTATCATTCACGACTAGTAGAAAGACTTCCAACGACTGCGTGGAAGAAACAGGATATTCTTGACTGGCTGCGGAATAAGTATCTGCCTTACGAAGATGGAATGGTAAAAGCAGAACTTCTAAAAATTGCCCGGCAACACAAATCTAAGTTCAAGGAATACGTAGTTGACAAAATGGCGGAAAGGCGAAACATTACAGTCCTTAGACTTCCACCCTACCACTGCGAAATAAATCCAATTGAACTCATTTGGGCACAAATGAAAAGTTATATGGCTAGAAAAAATACGTTATATAAAATACAAGCTGTACGTGAATTGTTATATGAGTCTTTACAACATATTACAGAACAAAACTGGAAAGATGCAGTAAGGCATGTAATAGAAGAAGAACAAAAAATGTGGGATCTTGATAACATAATTGATGCGACCGTAGAGACACAACCGCTAATTATTAACCCTCAAGATGACTCGGATTCCGAAGTTGATCCTATTTATTTTGAATTTGAATAGTTTTCTAATCGTAATTATATAAGGTAAGTAATAATAGTTGTAATCGTAAGGTATTAAAGGGGAAAGGCGCAAAATGTCGCCTGTCAAAATGTTCAATGACTCTGAGATAGCGCG
>NW_027313359.1:0-22102 GCF_040954645.1 Diabrotica undecimpunctata | reverse complement strand
CGCGCTATCTCAGAGTGTTAAGTTACTTTCCAGCAAGTTTATTGTTGAGATGGAAGTAAGTAATTTCTGTTTCGGAAGCATTTGGTTGTACTCTGCACTTGCGGAAATATTTGCTCAGTATATTTAGGTCAGCCTTTTTTAAGATGATTCTAGTGGTAGCATTTGGTAGTAGTGACCCAGTTATAGACGAACTTTTGTAATTGTGTTTCTGACATCTCTACTAATGATAAGCTAAATATTAGTGGCTAGTACACTAAATTTTTTTTTGGTAGACTACTCTTAAGCTTTTTGGTGAGCTAATATCATTTGTTCACAAGTATAAATACTTAGGCCATGAAATCTAAATTTCCAGGGACAATTAAACCTCGGAACGGTAAAGAAGAATCACTTTAGCATGGGCCGCACATGGAGCTCTATCAGACATCTTAAAGAGCAACATACCAAATTATTTAAAAAAGAAGACCTTCGATCAATGTGTGCTTCTTCCAGTCATAACTTACGATGCCCAAACACTTTCTTTAACCCACGCCACTAAACTAAGAGTGGCCCAAGGAAGAATGGAACGGTCGTTAACTTGGAATGACTCTCAGAGACAGCGTTAGAAGAGAATACTTGGGCGGGCCAAGTGGCCAGAATAAATGACTTGCGGTGGACCCAAAAAATTACAATACGGAGACCATGAGCAGATATATAGACAGAGGTACACCCCTACACGATATACAAACTACGTCAAAAGAATCGCTAGGAATGGGTTGCAAGAAGCTGAAGATCGGCGGAACTGGAAAAAATTAGGGGAGGTCTATGTTCAAATTTGGATGCAAGATGTCCATCACCACTTGAAACACTCGGTCATTGAGCATGCTAATTATTAGCGTGTAATTGGTTGACAGGAGATCTTAGGGAGAATTTTGTATATAAAACTCGATCTCGATATTGTATCGTAAGCCGCTGTGCAATTAATAAGTCTTGCTGAAGTTTTTAGTCTTTTTTGAAATCCCGCTTTGATGTAGGTGATGAATTATCTGCAAAACGTTTGTTCTGGCCGAAAACCTTCTTGTTCGACTGAGATCAACTAGAATAGTTCTGGGCTGATTCTATGTATTGTTCTGCAGCTTTTTGGATTATCGACAGGTTTGTCAAACTTTATTATGGGTATTATCTTCCAAACGAGCCAGTCAAACTTTTGTATACTGTCCACAATTTACCAGGAATTCAGGGTAAATATTGTCAAATAGTGGTGCTTTTGCTGTTTGCCATCTTAAAGAGCTTTTGATATATCATGGCTGAAGGAGTGGAAATGTTCCATATCTGTGGCTTCATGTTTTAAGTTTTCTATAGTGCTTCCATGTAGATTGTGTGAGCTTTCTCTTTTTGCGCGGCTAAATGTTTTTACCATGCGTGACGCTACAGTATCTGGCTTTACGGCTGCCTTTTGGCGTTTTTTGAGGGACCACATTTCAGCTTTCTTATTAATGACCGAGCTTGCCTGCTTGACATCTAAAAGTTTAACTGGAGAACCACAGATAGTAGGATACGATGAAAGCAGATGAAAGCACAGAAGACAAATGCATAACAAATGCTTTGTAACGTATAGACTAAATAATGTGTCATTCATTTTTAAACGTTATCAGAGAGAAAATATTGAATAAAATAGTTTTTTTTAATGTAAATAACAATGTTGAATATTTGAAAGGTATTTTCTAAATTCTAAATTTTAAACATCTTTTCTTTGTCCAATTTATAATATTGTGAAAATGTATTTTAAAATAAAAAAAAATGTAACTGGTATATTTATTTCGATTGTCACATCTTTTATGCTATCAAGAACAATCTTTTACAGGTATATTTATGTCTACTAATTTCTGTAGTCATGGAATTACAATAATACGAGATGCCACACCTACAAATCGAAAGGAGGTCAAGTGTTCTTTATGATTTTAAAGAAATTATTCTTAAATATTGGGGGGGCGTAGCTCATATGGTAGAGCGCTCGCTTAGCATGCGAGAGGTACCGGGATCGATGCCCGGCGCCTCCAACCTTTTTCTCCAAAATTTGTCTAATTTTTTTGTATATAGTTTGATTTTTGTTTTTTTTTTTTTTTCGATCCTTCGACATATTTTTAATATACAGTAGGTACAGTGAATATGCATGAAGAAGAATGGTTCAACCAGATCCAAACCTTAGCACAAAATACGAAGATTTAACCTAAATCACTTCAATAAAATATTCCTCCTTACCGAGATACAGAGTGTTTTATTACAAATATTCTAAAATGATTTTATCTCATGGTTTTAACACCTTCCAATATTTTTTGTTAAAATTTGACAAATAGTTTACACATGTTAGGATAAACTAGCGTTAAAAGATAGTTTTCCGCTGTTACCCAGATGCGTGCCTGAGGGATAGATACTTCTTTTCTAGGTCACTGTCGTAATGATGATTTTACCATGTTTTTTTTTAGTTCTTCTATCCACTTGTCTCAATGCGATAGGTTGAGTAGTTTTTAAGCTATTTGCTTTTAAACGTAATGTTTTAAAATACCGGGAAGAATCTATGGCAATCAAATAGACCATATGTTAATTTCGGAAAAAATGAACACAAACAGTGCAAGATGTAAGATATTATAGAGGATAAAATGCGAACACTGATTACATACTATTAATAACAACATTAAAGATATTAATAAATTAAAGATAATAATAATCAAACAAATATTAACAAGGTAAAGAAAAAAATGGAACAAAGATAAATGAAAACACAAGAAACAAAACAACAGTACACTGAAGAATTGGGACAAAACCTGAGGAAAAAACAACAATGAGGATATAGAAAAAAAAACTGAACTACATAAAAACAGTATAACATAAATGGCCAGAACAAATAATGGGATCCCCGAAAAAAAACAAAAATCAAAGGCATTGTTTGATGCTTGATAAAGATCTGCTTGATGATGTTTGATGAAGAAGAATGTCACAAAAAAATCGAACTAAAAACTAAATGGCTAGAGAATTAAAGTGTAAAAACATCTAGAACACCGAACAGAAAAACAACAAGCCACGAAACTCTATAAACGAAAGAAAGAGAAGAGAAAGAATGGATCTCTAAAAAAATGAAACAGTTAAAAATAAATAACAAGGCTAACAAAAGACTGTTCAAATGTATAAAACAAAATACAGGACCAAAAAAAAAAATAATTATAAAAATAAACAATAAAGATTGGGAAAAATATTTTACGGCTCTATATAAAACCAGCTAAGAGACATATGCAGAAGACGAAGAAATAACAGATGCAGAGTCCATACCTGTCGTAAAGCCACTAAAACTAAACAAAACTCAGGAGCCAGATGAAATATTTACGACCTAATCATAAACGGAAGAGAAGCTGCTAAAACGGATGTACAAATTAATGATCAAAATTTGGAATGAGGAAAAACATGACTGCAGATTGAAAAAACGGACACATAACACCAATGTCTAAGAAGGAGGATCCAAATAAGTGCAACAACTATAGAGCTATTATGTACTGAACACAACGTATCAAGATCCCGACTTCAATTATTAGAAACCGACTACATTCGTTACACAGAAAAGAAATCTGTTTCAGAGGCAGTGTTGTTAACAATTCTTCTTTAGCCAACATGTCAGAAAATACCAACCGAATGAAAATACACAACTGACGTAATAACTGGACTTCTTTGATGACGGACATAATATCTGTTTTATTTTTGATGTCCTGAAATAACACATTCGCAGCCTCAATGAATGCTTCCTTCACTACCTCTCCATATTCAAATAGTTTTTTATGTTGTGCCAATATATAAGAAATTTTGAACGACGGAATTGTTGCAGCTACTGATTGTTTAACAGACCTAGTGAACATTGATTGTTCCGTCTTCAAACTACTTTTCAAGTCTTGTACTTTCCGTTTTCTAAACAAACTGTTTTGCGGAAAATCATTTTCATAGTTTTTATGCAAAGTTTTATAATGCCGTTCTAAATATCCGCGTTTGGACAGAGCAACGGAAGACCGACAAACAAGACAAACACACTTATCTTTCACAATAGTAAACAGGAATTCTTTCTTCCCACTCATTATTAAAATGATTTCTTTTACTCTTTTTCGCAGCACTCATATCGAGTTTCAAATATTAATGTAAAGAATAAATATATTACAAAAATGTTTTACTATTATAGTAATAACTTACTAATGAATGATTAATGCTTGACTAACAGCAATACAATGCCGATACAGCACACTCCAGTTTAAATTTATCTGTGAATCAGCCGAACTCAGCATTATCGCAACTTTCGGTTGAAGAGATAGCATCATAATTATTTCGATCATGCACGTGTGGTGAGTCAGGATATTAGGCATTATTTTAGTTTCGTTTATGTAGACTATTATCTTCTTTTTATTCTTGGGATTTTCAATTTATATTTGCCCATTTTCTAATATTTGCGTCTAATACGGTTCTCGTATTTTCTCCGTGAATCGCGATCGACTTCAAAAACTTTGCCGATCGACCGGTCGATCGCGATCGGCTCTTTGAGCACCGATGATCTAGCAGATGCGTAAAATAAAAGTTATGCCTTAAAAATAACAGTTGACCTACCCAAAACGAACGCCTATGACCTGGTAATAAAAATTTGTAATTGATTCAACTTTGTAATTTGTAATTTGTAATTGAGTCGATTCAACTTTGCAGAATAAATAATTGTGCCAAGTGTTGTGTAGGATTTAAAAAAGTAATTAGAAGGCGCCATCTTCAAAGAGCTCTAGCTATCTAGGAAGCATTTTCGGACTAGGTGAATTGGATTAAATTATCTTAAAATTATCTGAGGAATCTCCGGTCTTCATTTGTCAGGAGAGTTTCTGGACACCCTGTATAAAGATAAATGCAAATAAAAAATATACTAAAACATAATAAAATCCATTCGTATTCAACATTAAGTTTAAGAAATAATTAGGTAATTGAATGTAAACCATTTGCCACAAGAAACATTTTGAGAAATTTCGTAGATGAATACTATTATTATATCTTTAATTTTTTGTCTTTAAAAGGATGGTTCCATTTATTTTAAAGCATTAGGTGTAGCTCTTCTATCGTCATATTTGTCCATCTACAAAATGTAGAGTTGTGAAGATAGTTTTGGTCGTAGCTTATCGACGTGATCAACCCGACCTAATTTGGTGTCAATAAAAGGGTAATGTCAATAAATTGCCTGACTTGGATTTATTTGTTCATTTATTAAACCTAAATAAAATATTTTGTACTTTATCCACATTAAGCCCAGGTTTGTTTGCAGTTAAGTATGTCTCAGTTCTATCAAAATATTTCCCTTTCTGATCATTAATGCCACTTGTAAACAAGGTGATGTCGTCAGCGGAATCAGTCATTAACACGAAACAATAGCTATTTGTATAACAAGGAAGTGTTATTATTCCTCCCGAGAATAAAGTTTACTGCCCGACGCGTAGCAGAGGGCAGTTATCATTCAAGGGAGGAAAAAGGCACTTTACTTCCATGTTATATACATGTCATATGCATGTTATATAATTTTTCCACCTTCCTCAAATAACAAGTCATTTTTTCATTTTTTAAATAATTTATTTATATAATTGACAAAATTTATCAGAGAACTAAAACTAACAGTAGGTAGGTACTTGCAAAGTAGGTACAGTATAAACTGTAATTTCATAATGGCATCCTAAATATTGGTTAATTTGTGGTTGAGCAATTATTTATATTAATGTTAAATGGGCAATTTTGAGCAGTGGTTATTTGAATAGCTCTAGAAGTGAGAGCTGGAGCCAACGTAGTTTTCGTGATATTTTCACTAACACTTTTGTTATACACTTGGTATCCCCCGAAAGTACTCGTATTTGGCTGATTACAATCTACCTCTTTAACTTCAGTGACTCCCATAATTTCTTCCGAAATTTTTCACTTTTTTGCCAGAGATTGCTCAACATACCTTTCAGCGATATTCGTAGACTTCCAACCTCCGTGTTGCTTTAAAGCAAGAATATCTGCTTTAGAATTTGCAAATAAACTCGCCGAGGTTCTTCTGAACCTATGTCAGGTAGAATTTACGGCATTAGGCAGTTTTTAAAAATTCTGCAATTTTTGTAGGAATTTTAGCAATAGAATTTTTTCCACCCATTTGTTTGATACATTTTCCAGCTCTATAGCAAACAATTTAACGTGGCTGGTCCATTTTAGGACGTAATGATATAATATATTTCCTATAAATGCCCATATAATTAGGACCATTCCCCGGTAAAGTATTGATTACAAACGTTCTCAGTATATATGTTTTAGTATTTGGTATATTTACTATTAAAATTGAACCTTTATCTTCAACATCTGTAGTGACCATTTTTACGAGCTCGTCCCACCTGCATGCTCTTGAAATTCCGAAAATGAAGAGAACCTACAAAAAAAAGAAAAAATAATTAAAAAATATTTGTCGACTCTGGGATTCAAACTTGCAATCGCAATAATACAACGAAATATTTTTTTTAACATGCAATAACTTCACATCACTATACTCTGCTTTTTACACTAAACTGTTACACATTTACACTAACTCAAATGGTTTTGTCCTTATGAGTCTTCTCTTTAGTTCAGTGTTATCGAGAAGCTGGATTGCCTCGACATTAACATGACTATGCAGCCTCTGCTCGTGTCTTGATGCTGTTTTCTTGATTATTTCGATCACAGTTTCCATACCCAGGTCCTGGTGGAGGTTGCTGTTACGGATATACCAAGGAGCATCAACAATGTTTTTTAGTCATTTGTTTTGAAATGTCTGGGTAATATGTAGAATAATAGCTTTGGTACAGCCCCAGAGTTGGCACCCATATACCCATACTGGCCTCAGTACTTGCTTGTAGATGGATAATTTACTATGAATTGATAATGTTGAATTTTTTTCAATCAGCCAATACAATTTCTTATATCTAATATCAACCTCCCCTCTATTCTTTTTGACATAGACTTTCCAGCATAGCTTCGCGTCTAGGGTGATGCCCAAGTATTTTGCTGATGTTGCATAAGGAATTTGGGGTATCATTTATTCTGACTGGGAAATTTTCTATTTTTTTATATGTAAAGTTAATATGTGCAGATTTAGTCTCATTTAATTTTATTTGCAATTTTTTGGTCCAGTTGTATCATCTGTATCATATGGTCCAGTTGTATGGCTGTATCATCCGCGAAGGTACTCTGAGATAGCGCGTTAGCTCTGAAATGTCACACGTATACAATAGGTACAGGACCGGACCTAAGACACTCCCTTGTGGCACGCCAGCTTTGATCTCTCTTAAGTCGGTGTACACTTCTTCTTGTTTTACTTTTAGAAATATCTTACCTTTATTAATAAATAATTATATAATATATAATATATTATTATTATAATTGTATGATAATAAAACTGGAGAAGGTTTTGCCTTATTAGCTTTATGTATCTGGTTTTGTCTTTTCAAGAAAGCAATTATTTTGGGTATTTAATATTTACATTTTCTTTTATTTCAAGCATGGTATCGAATATTTGGACCACAATATAGAGGTTTTAATGTATTTGCTAATATCGAAAAAGTCCAAAAAAAATAAAATTTTTTTGAGTAAGTACGAATATGCTTTTCTTCGGCCCATTACTTAAAATGTAAATATGGTTTTTCGATTTTTTTTTTGGATTTTTGTGGTAATAAAAATTGTACTGTTCATTAACTTGTTCCAAAATATCTGGTGGTGTATTATTAATATCTTTAAATTCGCTTGAATCAATCATTTTCCAATAATATTTTATATTCTGTAGTTATATATTATGTGTACACACTGTTTTGTATAAAACTTAAGAGGTCGCTGGTTAAATGATAGATAAATAATAACGAAGAAAAATGCAATATTTTGTTTGTAAATAAATTAGCGGAAAATAGCAAATACAACTGTAAATAAATTAAGAAATTAACTGGTCTTACTCTTTATTGTTGTCTGTATAAAGAATATAGACTTACCCTTTGAAATATTGATGTCGTATTCTTAGCCAGAGGAATCTCGTTGGTACCGCGTCGGGGACGCCGAGGCTCGATAGCACGAGAACCGATCAAAACTAGATCCGTTTCGTTCGCTGCCTTGGGATGAAGTTATTTGAGACTTAAGACGGTCATAAAAGAACCCTTTAACCGTTACGTGTGGTCTGTATACCAAGAGGGTACACCAATAAATCAATCTATTGTATTGCGATTTTGAGTGGCGATAATTTAAGTTAATTGTCACGGTAATACGAAACCGTACACTTGTTTCTATATTTGTGACTCAAAATACAAAAGAGAAGCCAAATTCTCCGTACTTAAAACATAATAAATGAGATTGCCAGTTTTGCGAAATAACAGGAAGCAATATATTTTAATAAAGTCATTAGAATACAGCATTGAATTAGATCACATTATAGTACACTAAGAGAAAAATATTAAATGTAAAAATATGAAAAGAAATAGTACATACTTTCCCAAACACACACTTTAAAACTACTAATCTGTCAATCGACCATAGCATGCTATAAAATTTAAAATCATAAATTCGAAAGCCGGATGAATCTATGAGGTGCAGTCAAATTATTATTGTAAAAATTGTTAAATCAAAATAACAATATACTGTTTTTTACCATATTACAAAATGCAGGGTGTTCTATAAATAAACGTTAAAATGTAAATATACTTACGTAATAGAATATAGTATAGGGCGTCAATAAGTTATTTCATCGATGGCATATCACGACGTTACTTTTATTTTTACTGCCTAGGGAGTAAAAGTACTTTATCTTCCTACAATGAGGCCAAGAAATGTATACTTTGGATACAAAAAGCTTTTGGCGGAAAAACCTTTTATTCCATTGTGCAAATGAACTAAACATTGTGGATGGAGTAAGCTGAAGAGTACTGTAACTATGTTCTACGACCTGTAACTAAGATAGCATTCAGCGTTCCTTAAGTGCGTAATGTTTATACTAAGGGAATATTATATGTAAATAAAGAGAAGAATTTTGATAAAATTGGTGATTCCCAAATTTTATTTCGAAACCAGTTTTTTTTGTCCTCTTGGATAACTTTAATTTTTAATTTATTATTAATGCGAGAAAAAATACCATATAAATTCGAATGTACAAATTAAATAATTTTTATTTATTGGACAATTCGCTAATTATCTTTATCACACAAAAGGGAAATTCTAAATCAATAATTATATACCTTCTAATTAGCACGTCTTAACCGCTATACAATAAAATAAAATTGAAACAAGTTTTATTACTCAAGGTTAAAACATCCATCGATACATAAAAACTGCTATAAAATTTATCTACAGCATCGAAATTTTTTTAAATCATTTGCATACATTTATAATATTTTTATAATAGTTATAATTATAAAAATCAAAATAAATAAAAGTAAATTGAAAAATGGACCCATGGAAAAATAACAGAAAAATTAGGGTTCAGAAAGTGAATGGTTGCGACACGTATTATTAGGGATGACAAAGAAAAGAAATGCCCTAAGAGTATTGCAGGTGAAAGAATAATGAAAGCGAAGAAGCGACCAAGAAAGAAAGAGAGACCTCGCAGAAATGAGAACGTCAGATTGGAGATAGAAAACAAAGAAACAGAAAAAAATGGAAAATACAGTGAAATTTGGATAATTCGACCCTAGGGGTTAGGTACAGGTAGGAACTCCTTTTTGGATAGTCCTATCAGGGAAAGTGAATCAATCCCTGCCGTCGGCAGATTTCAGGTGTTTCCTGACCCGGGAAACTAGTACCTGCTAAGGGTTCCTTGTCCAGGGTCACGGATGAAGTCCACAACGGCATCCAGGGCGGAGAAGAAGATCTTCACAACGGTTTGGAGGACGGAAGTGGCAGCCCCTGGTTTTAGGACTTGTTTAGAATCGAAGGGTAGGTGAGACTCTCTAGCTGTAGTGGAAGCAACTCGCATAGGAGAAGGATACTCTGATGTAAAATCCCGAGCCCTACAGGTTGGGGATTGAGGCACCGGGCCAACTCCTCGGTACTTATAAAACACGTACAATGTTAAGAAGCCTAACCAAAGCCTCGGAACAAAAGATTGGAAACACAGTAGACGAAAACATGTCAGAACTCAAAAATGCAGAGATAGATATCGCGGTGCTTACAGAAACTAAAAGAAGGGTATAGGTTCTGAAAAGTGGGGTCACTATGACCTGTTCTATAGTAAAGTAACTAAAGACCAAAGAGCACAACAAGGTGTTGCTATTGTTATTCGCAAAACTTTAAGAAGACATATTACCTCTTGGAAAGCAATTAATCAGAGATTGATAAAAATGATCATCACGATAAAAGGAAGCAGAATAGCCATACTAGGTGTATATGGAATTAATGAGGACGCATTGGTTAACAGTAAAGATGCATTTTTCGAACAACTGAACGGTGAAATTATAAAAGTAGGAACATCTAGGGAGATCATACTTCTAGGAGACTTCAACAGCAGAGTTGGACGGGAATTGAACAACAAAGTGGTAGGAGCACACGGTCAAAAAACCAGAAATGATAATGGAACCAGATTAATAACAACATGCACACAAAATAACTTGAAATATTAAATGGATTTTATCCACATCGCGATATACACAAATACACGTGGATACAACAGACCAGAAATCTGAAATCTATAATAATAGATTATAGCATTGTAAGACAGAGAACTACAATTAAAATACAAGATGTGCGAGTAGCCAGTGGGCCATCATGTGGCACTGATCATCACCTGCTAAAAGTTAAAACGGTACTCCCAAACAGATACGAAAAAGAAAAAGAGCACATCGAGTCAAATCAGTTAATAAAACAAGTACGGTACAACCTAGACAGTTTAAACCATGAGAGTGTAAAGCTACTGTATAAAAAACGATTAGACCAAAAATTAGAAATGGGTAGTTTTGAAAATACCGAAGAACACTACGAACACATCAAAAGGTCGATTCATTTAGCAGCAGAAAAAGCACTGGGGAAATGTGACGAAAACCATAAAGGAATAAAACCGTACTGGTGGGGTAAAGAAATAGAGAAGGAAATTAGAGATAAACGTCGAAAATACCAAACATTATTAACAACAAAAACAGAAAACGATAAAACAATTTACAAAGAAGCATAAGCCAAAGCAAGGAAAAAGATAACTCAAAAAAAGAACGAATTATGGAAACAGAATTGCCAAAAGATCAACACCTACGTAGGAGGTAGAAGAAGCATAGAGACTTGGAGATTGATTAAAAGTATGAGAAATAATAACAAAAAAGACGTTATATCAACAATAACAACAGAAAAATGGGAAGAATATTTCAAAAAATTACTAACAGAACAAAGACCAGAATTTACTAACATGGAAGACAACACGATAGGTATACGTATAAATTCATCACCATTACAAATTACAATTACAATTACAATTACAAAGTAAATCAGAGATGGAAAAAAAAACCAAATCCCTGAAAAATGGAAAATCCCCTGGTCCTGGTGACATCCCTGCAGAATTAGTGAAAGCCGCCACAGACAAACTCCAGAAACAGTTAAGAAAACTCTTTTGAGACTGCTTGAATCGAGCCGAATTACCAAAAGAATGGAAATTATCTATCATGTTAACTATCCACAAAAAGGGCAGTAAGGATCAGTGTGAAAATTGTAAAGGAATTGCGGTAAACAGCACAATAAGTAGGATGTATGGGAAACTTATTAAGAACAAAATAGAAAATGACTATAGACATTACGAAGCAGAGAAGCAAGCTGGTTTTAGAGCTGGACGATCCACAGTAGACCACTTGTACTCTATTACGCAAGTTATTGAGAAAAAAACAGCCGTCAATAAAGAAGTTCACCTGGTGTACATAGACTTACAAAAACCATATGACAGTGTACCCCTCAGTAAACTATGGTCAACCCTACAGCAAACCAACATTAAGCATGGTCTTATCAAAGCAGTCCAAAGTCTGTATAATGGAACTACTGCAAAAATTAAAACTCGATCAAGGATATCTGAGGGATTTAAGGTCACGAAAGTACTAAAGCAGGGTTGCTGTATTTCGCCTACCCTTTTCAAAATTTATCTTGAACAAGCACTCAAGCTGTGGAAAAGAAAATGTAATGGCATGGGAATCCCTCTCAACGACGAGACTACACTGTACACCTTATGTTTCGCTGATGACCAAATACTGATTGCTCAGGATCATGACGACTTGAGTTACATGACTCGGAAGCTAATAGAAGAATATAATAAATGGGGTCTCGAAGTCAACATTAAGAAAACTGAAACCATGTGTATTGGAGGGACAAAGCAGTCCATTATATTAGACGATGGGGTAGAAATTAGACACTGTGATGAATACAAGTACCTGGATATGAAGATAACTCAAGATGGAACACTCGATGCTACTATAAAAGACAGAAACATACAGGGTTGAAAAGCCATATCCATGATGAACGGCATTCTGTGGGACCAAACAATATCTAAAGCGAACAAACAACTCATATACAATACCATACTTAAAAGTGTAATCACATATGGCAGTGAAGTTTGGCCAATGAAACAAAGAACAGAGAAACTGTTACTAGCAACAGAAA
The DNA here is from genome assembly GCF_040954645.1 of Diabrotica undecimpunctata. NCBI lineage: Eukaryota > Metazoa > Arthropoda > Insecta > Coleoptera > Chrysomelidae > Diabrotica > Diabrotica undecimpunctata. Next base: position 9,460 of record NW_027313359.1, on the reverse strand, counting down.
TGGACTTCTGGAGAAGAGCAGAGGGCAAATCAAGAAGAGATCGGATACCAAATGACAGAATACGAGAAATGATGGGAGTCAGCATACAATAGTTGATGTCATAAAAACAAAACAGTTAATATGGTACGGCCATGTACAGAGAATGCCAGATGACAGGATTCCGAAACATATTTTGACGTGGACACCACAAGGAAGAAGAAAAAGAGGAAGGCCGAGAAGAAGCTGGAGAGAGAGAATTTAAAAAAGAACTAGAGGAAAGAGAAATCCCTCTAGGACTATGGTTAAATAGAGAAGAATGGCGGTTAGGAGTCGGAAGGCGTCAAAGAACGCTGTGAACCGATAGTAGTAGTAGTAGCGAACCTAAGGGACCGTTAAAAAAATTCGAATTATCCAAAAATTCGAATTTAATTATTTACAAAAAATAGTGATAACCTACAAAAACATCTGCAAACGATAAAAATCAACACTTTTGCAGATGTTTTCGTTCCTATTCTTGCCCGAATTTTGTCAACCGAAAAGAATGGGCTAACAAAATTCGGCAAAGAATACCAATTAAAACATTTGCAAGCTACAAAAAATGGCCAATTATTGTCATTATGGCAGGTGCTCTCATTGGTATTTTCGACCAAATCTTAGCCAATAAAAATAGCCCAGTGAGAAGGCGCCATTAAAACAATAAAAAACATTTTGTCTCAAAAAATATATTGAAAATAAGAACATTTGTTACAATTAACATCAAAAAACAGACTTTAACTTTTTTAAAAGAAATCCGAAATTTTTAGCGGCTTTTTAAAATTTAGCTTCTCGGCAATGATAAAAGCTTCTAAGTTATTCTAAGGTGAACTAAAAATAGAGCGACTTATGTCATTTTTACTTTCAAAGTACCACCTAAGTTGTGTAATACGGTTCGTTGCTTCGGCTGCACTGCAACATCTTCATCCACATTAACAAAATCTTCATAAGAGATGGCAGGATCAGAAATGACGTCCTCCCAGCCACCTTTCAGTCAACTGAAAGCAGCTCTTCTGTTAAAGTGTCGTTTTTCTGCGTTCTCCTCCTTTTTAGGAAACCAGCTTTTTTTAAACAGCGTTTGATCGTTTCGTTTGTTACTTTCTCCCAAGCTTTCTTACACATTCAAGAGACTTGAAGAATGTCTAACTTTATTTTAAGGGAGTTGTAATCTTCCGTCAATATGTTTTCAACAAAAAACGTCTGTTAAAATGTTTAAGATTTTTTATGATGCCCCTGGTCTATAGGCTGGAGAACTAAAGTCATGTTGGCAGGAAAAAAATAGCTTTTACATTTTCCATTAGTGGGATAGTGTTGTAGGCCGTACAGTTGTCAATAAACAAATCAATTTTTCTTTTTTTCTTTTATAAACTTTTTCTCTAATTTCATCAGCCATTTCTCGAAAAGATCCCTAACCATCCAAGATCTTGCGCTGCTTACATATTCCACTGGCTTTAACTTAAACGTTCTTAAAACAACGCGGATTAGCCGACTTGCCAATTATTAGTAGAGGCAGCACTTCTGATACGTCCATGTTAGCACCAATTAGGAGAGTGTCTCTTTCTTTGCTTAGTTTTCCTACGTGACATTGTTCGAACCATTTTAAAACATATTTGGATTTTCTGGCTCCCTTAACCTTTTTCGTTCTTTACCACACTCACTTTCACTTTTGAGGTTTTTTTTCTTTATTCTTCAAGTAGGTATATCCACCTACTTGAAGAAGTAAGTGTGAATTATCATGTGTTAGGAGGAATTCCAAATTCCTTGGAAGTCTCAGATTTTTTCTTCGTCCTATTTTCTACTTCTTTAATTGCCGCTAGTTTTTCGATAACGTCAAAGTTTTGTATGTTTGAAGTCTACTGAAGGGGCGTACCGGGTGGGGGAAAATTTAGGTCCAGAAACGAGTACAATGTACAATGGTCTTGAATGCCTTGAAAGAAGTGGCGTGTGAGGACAGAAAAGAATACTACCTCATTTGGAGGAAATTTCCAGCATAAAAATTGGCATTTTAGCTTGTAGAGAAGTTTGAATTATCTAAAATATAATTCGAATTATTCAAGACTTTTTACCATTACGTATATAGAAATGCTAGGGACCAGAATAAAAATTCGAATTAAAGAAGATTTTGAAATAAAGAAGTTCGAATTAAGCAGGTTCCACTGTACTACTGAAAAGCAAAAACCCAGAGGTCTTTATGATCCCGTAGCGTTGTTTACACACATACACACACACACACACACACATATATATATATATATATATATATATATATATATATATATATATATATATATATATATATATATGTACATATTATACAAAAGTTTAATGCAAGCATGTCTCGCAAACAGAAAAACAAAATAGGTATATCGATGAAAAGCAACCGTAAATATGTATTTCTGACTATTTGTCGTCATCAGTACGATGCAGCTAAGTAATAAAAGGCGCATGTTAACTTGGGAAATAATCACTACAGCTACAGGAGCAATGCGACGAACTTGTGGCAATAGACTTTGTAGACCCTGATGGTTTTCAGAGCAACAACTAACAATTACTACGGAGGAAGCTTCAGCTACCTGAGGAAAGAAATGCTAAATGTAAAACATTTAAAACAAATAGAATAGGTTAATGCGAGTAAATAATAAAAGTAAAATGTGATGGCATGTCTCACAAACAGAAAAATAAAAAAAAAAAAAAATAAAAATAGGTATATCGATGAAAGGCAACCGTAAATACGTATTGTCGACTATTTGGCCGTCATTAATACGGTGAAGCCAAGTTATAAAAGGAGCATGTTAACTTGGGAAAGAATAGTTGTTGCTCTGGAAAACATCATCATCATCATCAATTAGTATATATTTGTACACTGCTGAACGTAGGCCTCCCGTAAAATTTTCCACCTATTTCTATCTTGTGCTTCTTGCATCCAGTTTGTGGTGATGCAGGAAAACATCAGGGTCTTCTAACTCTATTGCCACAAATTGTTCACATTGCTCCTGTATTGATCCTTATATATTGTGCCTTTAAACAGGAACTCTTTAACTTATTGAGTATATTTTAACAGAAAATGGGCTCTTCAAGATTGGGAGTTGGAACAGTAATTTTCTTTGGAACCCGGAAGATCAAAACTAGAAAAGAATAATGAGATTGGTGTAATACAGGTGTATAGATTATACTTGTAACCTCAAGTAAAAAACAAAAATTGCAATAAAAATAATCAAATAGATCATGTTACCAGATCAGTATTACCAGAAACTAGCAGAAGAGGACAGGTAACAAAGAATATAACGGATATATAATTTTTGATCACCGGTACAAAATATTAGAGGGTTTTTTTGTAAAAAAAATTATATTGGTAAAAAAATCATAAAGAAATATATTACAGATTTGCAATATATTACAGTATATGCAGCAATAGACCCGTTTAAGAATTTAATAAAAGATTAGTTAAAAGATATTTTTATTAAAACCTCTTTGACCTACTACAGAAACAAGTTTGTCAAAGTAGTGTAGAGTAGAATAACCATAGTGATAGGAGGATTAATCTACTCAATGAATACAGAAACATAAATAAGATAAATACAGGATTTTCGCATTAAACATTTATTGATTTACGTAAAAAAATCATATACACAACACAAGCCAAATTTCTTGACTACATTAATATTAAACAGAATTCAAAATTTAACGTCACTGCCACGAGTTTAAAGAGGCAATACCTGTGGAGCTGCTCATCATCTGTTTGTCACTATGGGAAAAAGTATTGGTTAAAATAATTGAACCACTGCTCAGAAATACTAGAAGATTGAGAGAACATATTCGAAGAGTAAGAACTATAAAGGCAAACAAACGAGATAAAGAGATAATGCTGAGTACTATGATACACACACAACATAATTCAAGTAACAGGTTTATGTAAGCCAAATAAGGAGATATAAAGTCAGCAACAACCGGAAATTTGAAAATTAATTTTTTTAACATAGTCAATACTAACTCAATTGTTCTGTACAAAATAATTACTATTTTAATGGGAATAGCCCACAATTAAAGTTTAAAATAAGTTTATTGACGTTTCAATTTCCACTTCGGAACCCGTTCTCTAGATACAAACATCAATAAATTAAGCAAATTTGGTTTTTTGTTGCTTGGTGAAAAATTCTTCTAATAATTTGATTTTATCTGACTTCTTTATATTGACAATTCAGACGTATATTATACATTTTAAAGTAAACGATTTTACAATGATATTGCCAATATTGCTGAGTTGCGATTGTAAGATAGTTTATTCGATTATATGAAATCAACTTGAGAATATCCGTCAGAAAAAATCATAGTCATAGTCTTCAAGAAGATAACCACAGGCCTTGATGACAGTAAAATTCTCCTATTAGTGATTCCATAGTAAATCATGAAGAAAAAACCAGGAAAAAAACGTCGTAATACTATCCTGACATGGTAAGTATTTGGTCTTACATTTAGTTTACTCTCAATAAACACCAAATACTGCTTTTTTATGTATGTTATTTAAAAAACATAAATGATGTATCCTCAATATGTTACTGACTTACTAATAGTGGTATTTTCCTTTTATTAACTTCCTCTTTTAATCTAGGTAACCAGATCCTACTGCATTCTGCTGAGGAATTTGCGACGCAATTGGTCTCATTTAGTATAACTAGAGCAGATAAGGGAAATGAAACTGTGATAATGGATAAAAGTCAATATTAAAACAAAATAAATACCCAAACGAAGCTTATACAAAATTAACAAAGTATCGAACAAAGCCTTTGGAAAACAGAATATATAGAACTTTATTCAAGTTTAAAATTATTTAATTGAATATTAAAGAAGATTAATTACACCTCGTTACAGCAAGACACCTGATATTTATGGAGTACCGAAAGTTCATAAAGTGAATACACCACTTAGACCTATTTGTAATACCATGAATTCTCCTTGTACTGAACTGTCAAAATTTTTATTAAATACATATTATACAACCATTTGCAAATAAAAATGACATATTTATAAATAATACACAACGCTTTTTAAATAAATTATCAAATATTGAATTAAATTCAAATAATATTTTTGTAACTTTTGACATAAATAGTTTATTTACAAATGTGCCTTTAGATAAGACTTTAAAAATAATCAAAACAAAATAAGAAAATGATAATACATTGGCAGAGTGAGGGGAGTAGGCAGATTGAGACCCCGAACTCGAACGAAACCGTATCATTATCAGTGATGCTGAATCCTCCATTCGCCCCTGTCTCTGGCAACTCTTCTCCATGCTCTAATTCCGATAGACTTCAAATCATTTTCTAGGTTGACTTGGTACCTAAGTCTCGGTCTTCCTCTTCTTCGTTGTCCGATCGACCCTCTTCGGTCAAAAACTTTTCTGACTATGGCATCTTCCTCTTGTCTGATTACATGACCTATCCATCTGAGGCGTGCTACCTTAATGAATTTTACGTCAGGTTCTCCAAATCTTCTATACAACTCAAAATTGTAACACCTGAGCCACAAACCTTGTTCTTTTATGCCTCCATATATTCGTCTTATTATTTTTCGCTCAAAACGTTTGAGCAATTCTTGGTCATTCTGTGAACAAACGAAACCGTATCACTCTTGATAATGGCTCAAAAATGGGTGCCGAAACGTCGAGTAATAAATTCTCAACGCGGTTCTTCCCTGAGAACTAAGTAGTATAGAACAAGACTAAATGTATCAGCTATAATGGAGTTATTGACATTATATACTAATAATACCTATTTTTAACTAAATAATCAGTTCTATATATAGTTTATCTCCATTATTAGCTAATATATTTATAGAAGAATTCAAAACAAATATAATTTCTAAAAAAAATTTAAAATCCACAGTATGGTGGAGATATGTAGATGATATATTCTCAATATGGCCTTATGGATCGGAGTTCTTGGACATATGAATGATATAAACGATAAAGAAGAGACAATAACATTTAACATAGAAAAGGAATATATTAACAAAACACACTACCTTTTCTGGATGTTTAAATCTCAAAGAAGGATACTAGATATGAGACTCAGGTGTATAGAAAACCAACACTCTAACAGAAATCTAAATTGCAAATCAAATCACAACATCAATATTAAAAAGAGAATCAATAAATCATTATACGATTTGTTCTTAGAGGAGAAACATTTGTTAACATATGTTTTATTAAAAAATTATTATCCTTTGTCGTTTATAAATAATGAATTTTCAAGAATAGACCGAACGATCCTATAACATTCACTGGGAATATTACGAGGAAAATAACAATGCTTTACAAAAAAGGATTATACGAAAACCTTAAAACGATAGAAAATAAATTCATCAGTTCATTAACATTGAAAACAACAAACACATTGAGATCTAAAACTAAAGGTCGTGGCATATTATCGTGCACGTTGCGTTTCCAGCACATAGCGTTTAGTTTCCGAAAAATATAATTTAAATGGTTTTAAATATGAACAACGCACACTGTCCGGAACATAGCGTTTCAGACACTTAACGTTTCCATTCAGTATATTTGAAAACAATATTTTACCGATGCCGACGGCTACGTAACGAGTCGTAACGGGTTGGTAAGGATAATGTGAATTACGGAAGTGATAAACAATTAGGACTTTTGAACGGAAGTGATACCTCTTCTTTCTAAAAATACTTTTTGGTTTGATATGTATGGCTTCGTTAAATGTAGTATTTTGTTTTTTAACTGAAGGTGAAATTAAATTTATAACATATTTAAACTGAATTTTATTCTTTCTAAAATATCCATAATATTTTTCATCGTCATCAATTAATTCTCTGTCTAAAGTCCAGTATTCACATTCCTTCTTCCTTTCTCTTAGCATTGGATGTACTTCAAATCTTCTTTTTAACACAGTTTTTCATTCTTCATCGTTAAGTAGAACGTAGAACGTAGAAGTAGGAAACGCTACGTGCCGGAAACTATACGTGCACGATAATATGCCGCGACCTTAGACCTAACAATGAAAAAGAAACAACAAATAATTGTATTTATGCGAATAATAATGTATACCGTATGCGAATAATAATGTATGCGAACATTTTTATTTAGGTGAAACATCAAGACCATTAAATGTTAAAATAAATAAACATCAAACTTATATTAAAAATAGAAAATTTATAAAATATATAAAAATAGACAAAGAAGCTACTCAAATTATGCCAAATGATATAAATTCGTCGCAAATTCCTCGTCAGAATGTAGCAGGATCTGGTTACCGGAAGAGGAAATCAATAAAAAGAAAATACCTCTATTAGTAAGTCAATAACATATGAAGGATCCATGATTTATGTTTTTAAATAACAAACATATGAAATCAGAGATTAGTCTTTATAAAGTAAACTAAATATTAGACCAAATACTTACCATGTCGGCATAGTATCATGGGGCTTTTTTCCTGGGTTTTTCCTTATGATATGAAATCACTAACAGCAGAATTGGTACTTTTTTTTAAAGACAAATTTTATGCTATAATTTTTCTAACGGGTATTCTCAAGTTAAAGTTGATTTCATGCCATCGAATGAACTATCTTACAATAAAGTCGTCCCAGGAATGCAATTCAACCAAATTGACAATATCATTTTAAAGTCGTCTACTTATGTTTGAATTGTCAATATAAGTAAGTCTGATAAAATTTATTAGAAATAAAAGTTATTAGCAAAATTTTCCACCAAGTAACAAAAAACAGAAATTGTTTAATTTATTAATATTTTGTATGTGGAGAACGATTTCCGAAGTGGAAATCTAAACGTAAAAATAAATTTATTTTATATTTAAATTGTGACTTATTCGCAACAAAAATAGAAATTGCATTAAGATGCTGCAAGAAAATAGCTTCAGAACATATTAATTTATAGTCTTTTATTTGATTTGCAAGTTTCTGGTGTACTAATAAAACGAGTTTTTCTTTGGTTCTGTTTTGTTTAGCAATAGAGAACAGTAAATAATCTAAAATAATTGGGCTTTTTCCTTTTTTAGTAATTTTTCTTCTTTTAACATGCACTTATATCAATATTTTTCTCTTTCTTTGGGCATTTTTGGTTCTCTTAAGGTTAGTGATCTTACGTTCCACGTAACGATTCGAAGAATATTTGTCGTGTTCCTTTTTCTCTGAGCAAAGTATTTATAGTCCATCAGTAGAGTGCCTACCTTGCTGAAGACTCCACTCTTCTTTATCCGGGATTGGGACTAGCAAGAGTCCAGCTGTTAAGCTACTCGGTCTACCCAACAACACTGCTGGACAATGTCCTAGTAATAAATTAGTGCAGACTTTGTTTGTAAAATATTAGCACCAGTCCTTATCTAATTCGAGTCATTGAAGAATTTTAAACAAACAAAGTATCTTACGTAAAATAGGATAATTATCTGTCATAACTTTTCTTTACTACTACGGGATAGATTTTTATTATTATTCAATGTTTAAGTGGAGATAGCCGTGAAAAATTTAAACGTGTCACGTTACGGAATGGGCGTACCCATCAATGGTGGAGAGATGTTAAAATTCAAATATCCGAATATCTTCTTCTTCTTCTTCCTACTTTATAAATAGGCAAAATGCCTGTTTTACTTCGGTTTTTAGCCTCAATTGACGTTGTCTGACCATCTTTTCCTCAGTCGTCCCAATGATCTTCTTCCATTTGGCGATTTGTCTCTTGCTATTCGTACTATTCTATTTTTTGTCATTCTTTCGATGTGTTGATTCCATTCCACTTTTCTTCTTTTGGTCCACGCGTTTATTTCCTCTATATCACATCTCGCTCGTATTTCCTCACTTCTTACTCTGTCTCTTAGAGTTTGATTTGTTATTTTTCGTAAGACTTTCATTTGTGTTGTTTCCAGTAGTCTTTGTGTTTTCGACGTATTTGCTCTTGTTTTAACTGTGTACGTCATTATCGGTCTTATTGTTGATTTATATATCCTGGTTTTCGATTCCGTTGTGAGGTATGTGTTTCTCCAGATTGTGTTGTTGAGACATCCTGCTGCTCTATTTGCCATGTTCACTTGTTTTTGTACACTCTGAGATAGCGCGCCGTAGCTTGACAGTTTTATTCCCAAGTACTCAGTTTCCATCACTTGTTCTATTATTTTGTTATTTACGACTTGTTTACATCTTCTCGGTTCCGCTGATACCACTATCGCTATAGTTTTCTCTGTTAAGATCTCCATGTTGTATATGAGCGCCGTATCTTCGAATTCTTTAATTAATCTTTGTAGGTCATCTTCATTTTCGGCTGTTATTATGGCGTCGTCGGCGTAGCATATTATCCTTATTTCCTTTTCTCCCATTCTATATCCTCTTCTTTTTTTAACTGTCTTTATGATTTCATCCATTATCAGATTAAATACTAATGGGCTCAGCGAATCTCCTTGTACTCTGAGATAGCGCG
>NW_027313358.1:0-22104 GCF_040954645.1 Diabrotica undecimpunctata | reverse complement strand
ACGCGCTATCTCAGAGTAGAGATACCCCTTTAGGGTAAGAGATATTATGGAATGTATAACACAAGGAGAAAGAGCGGGAGGAATAGTAGCCTAAAGTAAGATTAAGGGTGGGGAGTTAGAAAATGGTTTGAAAATAGTGACAAAAGCGAAAATAACAAATTTGTTTTCTGATTTTTTAAAATAGAAGTGCCTTATAAATTCTTGTAAAATCAAGAGTAGGATTTACAATTGGTTTTTAAAAATAGTTCATCAATAAAAAAATATTTAAAATTGACAATGACTTTTGGTAATTTATAAATATAGTACATTAAAGAAATTAATCTGATAAACTTCCATTTATTATCCAGTTCATTTATTATTTATTTAGTTTTCTTGTTTGGAAATACCTATAAATGGAAGTTTAAAAGAGTAGACCACTGAATTTTGTACAATATTGTTTTCGAGTGAAACTTTTAGCATAAAACGTGCACTCTTAGGAACGTGTCCAATGCGGCATGATGCAAAGTTTGGTTTTAAACAGCATTTCTACATTTCCTGAGGTTTCAATTCCCTCCAGGATAGTGAGTCTGTGTTGCCGGCTGGGATTAATTGGTGTATATATAGCCATTCGCTCTAATGACTACGACACTTTCGTTATAAGATGGGCTAGGAGAAACTGATAAAAAGCAAAGAATACGTATATACATAATATATATATATATATATATATATATATATTATATATATATATATATATATATATATATATATATATATATATATATATAGTTATGATTTTTTATTTATAAATTTAGAAAAATCTTTTAAAACTTATATATGCAGGCATCTGTTTTAGAATTAAGATGTAAAATAAGGATATTTTTGTAATCCAGTGAAAAGTGCGTCATATTATTTAAAGTGATTTCAAGAACTGTTAATCCTCAATTGATTTAAAAGGACACATATAGGTATAATAGTTTTACGAAACAATGAACATTGAAAATTAAAATAGGGTTTGGGTTAGTGAACCAAGGGAATATTTTTTTTAATTGTAGTGGTAATTATTTGTAGATATATTCGCCACTAATTTTTTTCTGCTCCAACGATCCGTTTCAATTGAGCAAGCCAATACTATGTATGCATAATTCTTAATTTTAATTTTTTCATGAATAATTTTACAAATTTTTGGACCTCGATGGTTCTGTATATCTTTATAAATTAGTCCGTAGGTCCAGGTGGAATTCAAAATAACTGTTTATATTAAGACCTTTGTTTCTATGAATAGGTGTGGCTATTTTCCAAGAAACCATTTTTCAAATCAAGAAATCTTTCGTTTGGTTCTTAATTTGTAGTTTTTTGTTTCATTTTAATGTATTCTTTTTATTTTTAGTATTTTATTTATTGGGAAACTCAATGTTTTATTTTTTTATCGAGTGGCACAATTATTAAAAATATTTAGGTGATAGAAGAATAATGTAAGGATTTCGTAATGGCTTTGGAACAAAAGAAGGTCTATATAGTTTCATCACTCTTGCTAAAAAATGTCGAGATCAAGATGATCTTTACGTCACATTTATGGACTATGCAAAAGCTTTCTTCTTCTTCTTCAAGTGCCATTCGGCTAGCTATTCGGACCATAGCTATTCGGACTTTTGAGACGGCTGCTCTGAAAAGTTCATTTGATGTACATCCGTACCACTCTCTCAGGTTGCGCAGCCATGACATTCTACGCCTCCCTATGCTTCTCTTTCCTTGGATCTTTCCCTGCATAATCAGTTGGAGCAAGGTGTATTTCTCTCCACGTGTCTTCCAATGTTCTTGTTTTAATTGTATTTAAAATTTCTATTTCTTTAATCATCCTTTTCAGAACCTCTTTGTTTGTGACGTGTTTGTCCACGATATTTTCAGAATTCTTCTATACACGTACAGCTCGAATGAATCCAGTTTTTTCATTGATGTCGCATTCAAGGTCCAAGATTCCATTCCATAAAACAAAGTCGAAAAAATATAGCACCTCGCCAACCTAACTCTTAGTTCAAATTTTAAATCCCTTGTACATAGCACCCTTCTCATTTTGTTGAAATTTGCTCTCCTTTTCTATTCTGATTTTAATCTCCTGAATGTAATCATTTGTGCAGTTAATCATTGTTTCCAGATATGCATATTTGTCCACTTGTTCGACGTTGGTTACGTTTATTAGAAGATTCTCGTTATTTCTTTGAGTTTTCGATATTCTCATAAATTTCGTCTTCTTTACGTTCATTGTTAGACCGTACTCTTTTCCATACTCCACTATTCTGGTCACCAGTCTCTGAAGATCTTCAATATTTTCGGCTAAGATCACAGTGTCGTCCGCATATCCAATGTTGTTAATGGGAACTCCATGTACCTTTATTCAAAAAAATAATTTATACTAAAGCAAAAGCTTTAGTCCAACTTAAACACAATATTCTCATAGAATGTCTAAAGGATTCGACAAAAATGATATTAACATACTGAGAAATTTTTATTATAAGCAGAATAGTGAGACAAGGCGGTATAGTAATACATTTACTATTACTATTTAATATATTAACAGAAGATTTATGTACACAAGCACTTGAACACTATACAGAAGGGGAGAATATATAAACTTACATAACTATGTAATAAACGTAGAAGAAACCTTTGAGTGTATTCAAAAATTTAATTGAAACATATCTATTTACTGGATAATCTACTAACCGAACAACACGAACTTCACAACGGATTCAACATAGAACTAAATTGAATAAATTCAAAACACCGAGTACGTAATGCAATATCAAATAATTTGCTATTATTTCAGCCCCTCGTTTTAGCCGCTGGCGTACCGCACCACGTTGAAAATCTCAATCGGAATGATTTAATCTACACTCGAGATGTATGGGGGAAGTAAACAGTTTCCCCTGTTTCAGCATACAACTGGCTTTTTAAAGGAAAATATGAATTGAAGAGAGAGAGAGTAGAACATAACGTTTGTTAATAGCAGTTATAATGGCTTAAGATAGTCGTTTTAAGATACCTCATTATTTGGAGTTCTTGGTTTAAGTAACACTTTAATAATACAATCTAGAATGTCTAACAAAAGGACGAGTATAATAACCCTACATTATTTTATCAAAATATCTTTTGTATAATAAACAAATTTTAACATGCAATATTCAACTTAGTGTTAATTTTTCTTGTTTACCTAATCTCTCTTGCTTAAAAAACTAACGAATTTGTTATAAATAATAAAGAGGAAAAAATGGTACTATCATATTTTGATTTTATTTCTTCCTAGCCTGTGGAATTTAAACTTATCTTGGTCTAGCACGTTGTTTCCTATTATGTAAATTGTTATCTTTCTCTCGTTAATTTATTATTTTACAAGTGACTTTCTAATTTAAGTCTTCTTTTTCTTGATGTACCGATCTGTTACGAATGTTGGCGATCATCATCGCAATCTTTATCTTATCTGCAGCAGCGCGGAAAAGCTGCAAAGATGTTGTATTGAACCAGATTCTATGGTTCTTTAACCAAGATGTTCTTCTTCTTCCTGGACCTTGTTTTCCAAATATTTTTCCTTGCAGGATGGCTTGAAGGAGAGCATATCTGGATTAATTTCGCATAATATGTCCGAAGAACTGTAACTTTCGGGATTTGATGGTGGTCAGTACCTCTCGGTTCTTATTCATTCTTCTAAGGACCTCCTCATTTGTGACTCGGCCAGTCCACGGGATCTTAAGCATTCTCCGATATAGCCACATCTCAAATGCTTCCAGTTTTCTGCACATATCTTCGTTCAAGGTCCACGATTCAACACCATAAAAAAGGACAGAGAAGACGTAGCATCGCAGCATTCTTACTTTTGTATTAAGAGAGAGGTTGTGACTCTTAAAGAAGGCCCCCATCCGATTGAAGGTGGATCTAGCTTTTCCAATGCGTGCTCTAATCTCCTGGTTGTTGGTCCATTCTTCATTTATTATGGTGCCGAGGTAGTTGTAGTGCGTCACTCTTTCTACGGGGATTGGTTGACGTAGAGTTGACCTTCTGTTATTCTTTTCTTGCTAATTATCATAAGCTTTGTCTTCTTAACGTTTATATTGAGTCCATATTGTTGACTGTAATACGTGATTTTGTTCATAAGAACTGGTAGATCTTCTAAGTATTCCGCAAATACTATGGTTCTATCTGCATATCTGATGTCAGTGTGTTCACCTTTAACTCTGAGATTTGCTGTCTGATTCCAGTAGTGACTTCTAATTATTTTCAGATCTTGGTCGTCAATATCTGAAAATAATCTTTTAATTGTTTTCAGATATTGAATAAAATTTTCTAACACATCAAAATTATAACAACTTAATTGTAAAAATCCACACATACAGATCATATGTTCCTAACGTGTTTTTTAATTGTGAAATCAAATAAGAAAAACTGTTTCTGTTCATCAAACCGATACCTTTTCAAAACACCTCTATCTGCCTATGACTGTTTCTTGAAAATTGTAAATCAAAATTGAATCTGCAAATTAACAGCGCTTCCTATTCTTGAAACTCTGCGTCTCCCAGTTCAAAGTACTCCCCTCCTGGGTCGATTTTTGCCCAAAGAAATGATCTCTTATCGAAATAAAATATTGACAATCCAATGCTGCTTATACCTCTCAAAATCTGGTGGCCTGTCAAAAGTATATCGAAAGCCTCGCCTCAATTAATTTGTTGTATTAAAAAAAACTTACAATTGTTTAAAAATCTCTGATTTGCACTGCTTGGCTGATACCACAAAAACTTCTTGACTTTTCACACCATTCACTTTTTATCCAACCGACAAATCTTTAATAATTGAACGAAGAAAATCAAAACGACTTTTCTCTTCCAAATCTGGAATCGAACTTCACTTTAAAATTCTTTTCAAACCAAACCCTTCGTTTTCTTTCATACCATATCCTAAAATCTTTTCCTTGGCCAATCAACAAACTCCAATAGAAAACATATCTTTCCCACTTCTGGATTGACAACAAAATCTACGTCATACAATTATTTGGAATATCCCGAAGTCAAACTCTATTGTTAGCAGATGTCTTAGAAACCAATTTCTCTTTATTTTTCCTAAATAAATTATTTAAATTACTACTTAGCCTAATCCTAAATCTAAAACTAAATAGCTAAAACTAGCGGACCAACTCGACATCAAGTTTTTTAAATGAAATTTTTATTTTGCGAGAAAAATATACAATATATACAATGACCGGAAGTAAAAATATTTTTATCAATAACTCAAAAACTATAAATGATAATTTCGTGAACTTACATTTTTGAACTCTACGTTGAATTCTCTATTGATTTGACTAATACAAACGAAACCGGAAGTCGACCTCAAAACCGGAATGCAATTTTTAGTTCATCAAATGTCGACATGGATATCATTTAGCAGTTAATTTTGCATGCTGATCACGAATCCGGTGTCAGATTTGCTCTATCTTGACGTTTTATGAGCGTTTCGGGTCACTTCCGGTGTCGGATCGCAACCGAAAGTACCTATTTAGATTCATCTCGACGAGACCTTTCGATCCATATATACATTGTGGGGTCTAAAACTTAAAGTAAATTTTAACTTCCGGTCATCTCAAAACCGGAAGTGAATTTTTGTACCAAAAGTATATCTTGACAATATTATACGTAATACTAATAATATTCCGAACAAATATTTTAATTATCTAATATGGTTTTTGAGTAAAGTGGTGGACAAGAAAATGGCTTAGCGTTTTAGTATATAAGATCCTAATCTTTACTACTGATCTCTAGGTACAATCGCTGACCAATAAATTTTAATATTAGGAAAAACTCGAATGTATACTCTGCTTAAACAATTCTTGTGGTTGTTGCTCGAAGGATTCTTCCAAGAAATCGAAGATTTGTAAATCGCAATTAATATGACAAAATACCAACAAGCAGAAAAACATAAGTAATAATAGTAATAAACTAATTATTTTGCTTGTTAATCTACTATTACGGTTTGAAGATTTAACCTTCTACCGCATACGAAACCTTTTATGATTTTAAAATTTTAAAGTGTAGTATGCATAATATCATAGTTGGAGACAATGAGATTTTTATGTTTAGTTTTTTTATAAAAAACTCATTGTCTCCAAGTAAGAGATGTAGTTCTTTTAAAATCCTCCCCTTTTTAAATTTAATGTCTGTTTCGTCCCCCCGTTTTTTAAGTGTTTTCTGTGTGTTTTCTGTGTGTCTTAGGTGTCTCAATTTTAATTTTTAACTTTATATATTGGACTTTACAACAATTTGCCACATATTGCAACATAACTTTATCAAAGAAATTTGATAATTACAAGCTGATATAATTGCACACCCACACAATTTGTACATCTATTCTTATTCATTGTCTCACAACTGTCACCTTCCAAAACAAAAATAAAAATCTCAATAAATAACACACATTTCATAAATATATCTCCAGAATAAATATAAATAACTTTAAAGAACTTAATGGTATAGAACATTACTTTCATCAAACAAACAATTACATTTACCTATCTCTACTTCATTGGATAAAATCTGTCTCCTCAAGAACTTCCCCGTTTACTGTTAAACAATTACAATAGTTGACTGGAGTTCTCCAATCAACAATACAAGATAGTTTGAACCATGTTCTCTCAACCATCAATTAATAGAGTACCGGTATCATTTATTTAACTTTGTATCGTGACCTGAAGATGCTTTGCATATTGTAGAAAGCGAAACCGGTCGTCTGATTAGTTAAATTAAATTGATTGTGAGTAAGTCTAATTTATTATTTCTTTTACCTTACAGATTTATCTTACCAAAAATGGATTGTTGATGATGCTGAGGCTTTACAGAATCCATCTAAGATCAAGAAAATCAAGAAGAACAAAAAAAAACTCCTGCAAGACATCAGGAGATACCGTTAAATTCTGTGCGTACTGACAACATTGGATGACATGTCAGAATGGCAAAAATATCGCCAGCAGTGTCAAATATGTACAAAAAAAAACTGCATACTGCATTATTGCATATCAAACCATATACTTATGGGTTTACAAAAAAACTTATATATCTAGGACTAAACAGTTATTTTAAATATATATAATATCGTTTATATCTCTTAATAAAAATCACAATACATAAAAATATTTTTTACTTCATGTTTGCAATAATTTATGCAATAGAGGGTTAATAAACACTGACCAGAAAAGTTTGGGGAATAAAAATGAATCGACACTGGGCGACTATTTGACTGACTCCAAAGACCACGTCGTTACCAGAACTTCCACTTTTGAATTATTGTTGTTAATCTCATATAAGTATGTTTGGTAACTTACCGAGTAAATGTAATTATGTTAACAAGTAAAAACAATTATTCTTTTTTTATATACTTATTTATTAATATTTTCTTCAAGTCCACACGTAAGTCCACGCGAAAAAACCTTTTAATATGCTATTTTCTTGCGGCATTTTACGTTTTAAATATTACATTTTGTGTTAGTTAATTATAATAGTATATCTGTGGTTAATTTATAAAAAATAAAGTAATTAAAAGACATTTTATTAGAAACATAATATTTTTTACAGATATGATTGTTCAGTTCACTTCAATTCACAGTTGCTGAAGTTCACTTCCAATCAAAAATTTTTAATATTTATCCTCCTAGATGATTTTTAAAACGATTTTTTATTTTCCCTGAAGACTCCAAATTAACACATTAATACAAAAACGAAAACTCAACATGTGAGGTATTGAATCATATGGTGATGAGTCATTTAATTTTCAGCCTAAATATTTAGTAGGGGAGAGACCGATGCAAACAGTTACGCACCCCATTTGGGAGACCTGTTCAATGATCACTGTTACGCACAATGCACAAAGTCATAGGCGTTTTTTAGTACATCCAAAAAGGTGAAAATAAAAAACTTGGTTTATTAGAACCTTGTATTGACAATAATTCCTTCAGGACATGAAGTCGCAAATTTAATACATAATTTATACATTATCATATATTTAAATAACTATTTTATTACTTTTAAAACATTTACTGTGCCAGTCTCTTTTATGCAATTGCGACCAGTGTTGTCTACTTAAGTATTAGTAACATCGAGAGGGTTACCATGCAACTTTTTATATAAACATAAATAAATATGATACAGAGTTCTAGAGCTTTATTATTCTTCAGATATCCTCCACTATTCCTGAATAAGAAACTTTTTTAAAGCTTCGGACTTGGTAAGTAAATCTAATTTGATAATGTTCAATCCAATTGTGTTAAATATTTTTAAAAGTTAGCTCAAGTTTTCGAGTAATTTTCATTTAAAATTTTTAGGCTAAAATTTAAAACTTTGGCAGCAGGTGTTCGTGTATACGAAAAGGTTCATAATCATAACAGTTTTACGAATTTTTTCAGATCCATTGGAAAAAATATACTGGTATATTGTACCGATTTTAACGATGTAAAACGAGTATGTTTTTACTAATTGGCGATTACTTATTGATTCGTTAAAAAGCGACAAATCCACAAACTGGGAACAATTCAGAAAATTACTAACTAATAAATCAGAACTTAACATTTTACTAAAAACAAACCTGGAAATTTACAATGCCACCACAGAATACCTGAACCAATCCATACAAAAATATGCATTCGAATCAACGACAATTAAGTAAATAAATCGTCCTACTCATAAACTACCCAATAAAATCAAACAAGAAATTATTGAGAAACGAATATTAAGACGTAGATGGCAGCTGACGAGAGCACCACTAAATAAAACTAATCTGAATAGAGCTGTAGTACAGTTAAAAACCTGATTTAATAACCACACAAAAAATGGTATACATTCTTACCTCAAACATCTTTCACCTACAAAAGCTAACGAGTATTCACTCTGGAAAGCCACCAGGAAAATATAACATTCTCAATTCTCCAACACTTCAATCTGAAATGAAGATAACGCATGGGCAAAAAGCAATACAGAGAAAAGCAATCATTTTTATACTAAATTAAACCATAACAGTGAGAATCTTCAAGGAATTACCCAAAAAAGCCCTACTTTATCTTACACAAATGTATAGTGCCGTATTAAGAACAGGATATTTTCCTCTAGTTTGGAAATTGAGCCCACTTATTATTAATTCCAAAACCCGGAAAACCCTTGAAGGAAATAAAGTCCTACATACGTCTAATATATTGGAAAGCCGCTGTTATCCAAAACAGAGCCAATTTTAATTGTCAAACAAATAATGTTTTTATATACCTAAATACAATTGTGAAGTGTTTTAACTTCTGTATGTTTTTTTAACTGATGGTATACAGCCGACTACTGGGATTTGTCTATTAATTTTTTTTAAATAATACTTAATTTCCAGTTTGGCTTTAGGTCACAGCACGCTACTACTGAACAAATTCACCGGGTTTACCAGTAAATACCTAAATCACTAGAAAATAGAAAATATTGCTCTGGAGTCTTCTTAGGCATCTCCCAAGCATTTGACAAAGTCTGGTATAATGGTCTTATATACAAAATAAAAAAATCACTTCCCAAAAATAACTTTCAAATCCTAAGGTCCTACCTGCAAGACCGTCATTACCTTGGAGTAACACATCACGATGATTATACCAGATTTTACCCAAAATGGCTGGAGTCCCTCAAGACAGTGTTCTTGGACCAGTGCTGTACCTGATTTCACTGCGGACTTTTCTACATCATCAGACGTCACAACAGCAACTTATGCATATAACACAGCATTAATCTTTTGTTATGAAGACCCAGCCGTAGAATAACATAGAGTACAGGCTAACATAAATGCAATCCAAACTAAAAATGGAGCGTTTACGAGCCAACGTGACAAAATATTTACGAAACATTTAAAAAACCGTAACTTCTGCTACAGAAAGACTATAGGAATGGAAAACAAAAATACTTGGGAATGTATTTCGATCGCAGGCTAACATGAAGAAAACACATTTTTACCAAGCGAAAACGATATGATTCCCATAGCTTAACAAATCTATAAAGAGACATAGCCATCAAAATATTGTTCAGAATGTATGTTTTTGATTCCTGCAAAATGATTTCGACGCAACGGACTGCAATTCTTGCCAACTTATATTGAATTTATTTCGAATATAAGTCTTTTACGGAAGCGGTGAATTTTTTATTTTTTTGTCTTACAATTTCATATATTGGTCAAAATTTTCCAGCTAACTTGCGAACGCGGTTCTTTTGCAGTATCAATAAAACTGCATTTGCATACTTTGGTCTTCTACTTTTTGGCAGACTGAAACTTGGCTTTTCTTGTTTATATTAAACTATTTTACTATATATAGCTGCAGGATATATGTTTTCGTCACGGAAAGGTTCACAATTTGGTGTTTAGACAACTGTCCAACTAGGCAATAAAATATTCATATGCATTTTTACCTTTTAAAGAAAATTATTTGACTTTAAGCAGTGTAAAAATAAATTCCAACGCAAACAAAAGTTTATTAATTAGATAGAACTAGAATAAAACAGTTTTTACATACGTTACTTGAGTAACTTTTGTTATATTATGACATATTTTGTCTTCTAAAATTCTATTCTAAAAAAAACTACAAAAACACACCATGTTTACTTTTCGAATACCAGGATAATAGACCCACTGTCTTTAATATGTATGTATAGCGTTAACAGGCCTTTAAGGCCCATTGCTGGATGGATCATTTCCATTGTTTTCTGTTCTTAGCTATCAGCTTCCAATCTCTGATTCCTATCTCACTAACATTTCCATCACTACATATCTCCATTTCTTTCTTGATCTTCCTCTCTTTTCTTGCCCTCAAGTAATCTCCAAACAATATTTTTGACTGGTCTAGCATTCTTTCTAGGTGTCCAAGCCATTCTAGCCTACGTTTTTTACCACTTTTGTTATTGTAGAGTTAGCATACAATTGGTACACTTCTGCATTATTCGTTTTCTCCATTCTTCCCCTACTAATTTTCCACCAAACATTCCTTTAAAGTATCTTTCTTTCCCATGCTCCCAATCTGTTTTCTATGGTTTTGTTCATAGTTCATGTCTCAGCAGCGTATAGCTTTGTGAGTCTAATTATAGTTTTGTATACTCTTATTTTTGTATTACGAGATATATCTTTGGCCTTAATTATTTTGCTTATGGTTCCAGCACACCTGTTGCTTTTGTTCAGTCTCAGGTTGATTTCGGTTTCTTCCTTACATGTGTAATCAATAAGAATACCTAAGTACATATATTCATCCACCTTCTCGAATTCTACAACAACTGATCTATTCTCCACCTCTAATTTAAAGGACCCTCTGATGTTTATTTCTTTTTTGCTCGAGATTTCCATCTGCTTGGATTTATTAATAATAACTTTCAGTCCCATTTTTTCGAATCAGTCTTTTTGCTAAACTTGTCAATTCTTTTCCATTTCTTGCAATGAGAACCA
This sequence comes from Diabrotica undecimpunctata, assembly GCF_040954645.1. Taxonomy (NCBI): domain Eukaryota; kingdom Metazoa; phylum Arthropoda; class Insecta; order Coleoptera; family Chrysomelidae; genus Diabrotica; species Diabrotica undecimpunctata. The sequence continues at coordinate 10,647 of NW_027313358.1, read as the reverse complement.
TCTCATCAACGTACGCTAAACATTGGTGCTCTTTATACAAACTAGTGCCGGACCTATTACGGACCCTTACAATTTTTTTAGAAGTATATTGAATAGCACGGTAGACAACGGGTCTCCTTGGCGAACACCTTATTTTACTTCGAATTCTTCTGAGACTGTATCGTTGCATTTCACAGCACAAATGGTTTGTCTAATTGTCATTTTTACCAATCTTACTATTCTTTCTGAAATTATTTTAGCGTTTCTATTAGTTTGTTTCTGTCTATTGTATCGTAGGCGGCTTTGTAATCAATGAAAAGTACTTGTGCTGAAATGTTGTATTCATATTGATCAGGACTTGGTTTAGCATAAAAATTTGATAAAAATTTAATTTGATTGTCAATATATTTGTTATAATTCAAACAATACAAAAATGAGACTCAACCAACAAAATAGCTCTCTAACGTTTTATTGTGTTTTATTTTGGATAAAAGAGTATATTAATAATATTTCCTAACAAACCCTCTCTGGGTCCGCTCGGGTACAAAAGACGCAAAAAGACCGATAGGGTATTGGCGTATGTGTAAGCACAAAAAGGGAGTCGTACAGTGATTCATTGACTCTGAGATAGCGCGTTCGAGTGAAACCCTGTTTAATTTTGTACGACTGGATAATGAATAGAGACAAAAGACAGGAGACAGGGAGTTACAACGCTGCAAACTGTACATAAATCAAAACAATAAAGACATAGTATAACAAAAAGAGGTGAGCTTATTATGTGGAGAGCTTAAAAACGGTTATTACTATTATTAGTCAACCCTGAGAGATGTGGGGTAGGAATCTTGAAAATCGATTAATGGATTTTTATAATGGAGAAATATAATATTGCTCTGAAGCTATTTTCTTGTGGCATCTTAAAGCAATTGCTACTTTTATTGGTAATAAGCACAATATTAGTTTAAAATAAGTTTATTGACGTTTCAATTTACACTTCGGAAATCGTTCTCGAAATACAAAACAATAATAAATTAAACAAATTTTGTTTTTTGTTACTAGGCAAAAAATCCTTATAATTTAATTTTACCTGACTAATTCATATTGACAATTCAGACATATATTATACATTTTAAAGTAGACGACTTTAAAATAATATTGCCAATATAGCTTAGTTGCGTTCCTGGGGCGACTTTATTGTAAGATAGTTCATTCGATTTTTAAATATTTGAATGTTGACAAAAAAGGTATAGCCCTAAATAACCGAGGAATACAAAAGAAAATAGAGAAAGCAGAGCAAAATGTCTTGTAAACAGAGGGGTATGGTCAAGAGTGCATTCTTTCTCTATTAATTTTGGACTTGAATTTTGAGGATATTATGGTGCAGATGAATTGCTTGAAAAAGGAATCCATAATAAAGACGTTTGAGAAGATTAATGATCTGCAGAGAATACTTCAAAAAGTTTAGACGGTGTACAAAAAATTTTAATTGGGACTTTAATTCGTAAAAATATAATGTCTTCGTATTGAACAAATCTCCAAATTTGCCAAACGTATGAAATACAAATCATTTTATTCTATGAAGTATTTATTTAAATTCCACCAAGAAAACATCGTATCTAGAGTAAATAAATAAAGCCATAATTAAAGTGATAATAATTAAGAACCCAATAAGATAAAATTTTGAAAGTTTGTAATTGCAAAATTAAAATCCCGTTGTGATAAGGTATAAAAGTTTAACATAAACAAATCGATAGCTATGTTAAATCTTTAAAATTACTTCAATTCGTATATGAAACATGCTAAACATCCTAATGGAACGTATGAATATGCAAGAAGAATTCAATAAAACAAAGTCAAAACAAACATCGCAGCTTGTCGATTACATATACAGGTTGTTGCAAAGGTTGATATATATTACATATAATTTATCAACCAAAAATTGCCAAAAACATAAAAAAAGAAAGAAATAACACTAGCTTTTAGAACAAACAACTACAAAAATATTAAGAACAACAATAGCCAACAAAAAACACTTACACACTGGTGTATATAAACTTAAATGTGGCGACTGCCCAAAAACTTACATCAGTCAAACTGGTAGAACTTGTGTCAAACGTATAGCAGAACATAAAATGGCTTTCAATAATAGAAAAACAGATTCTGCATACACACTTCACGTTCTAGATCATAATCATTCTTTTAATGACGAATTTCAACTTCTTCACATTTAAAATAAAGGCATTAACCTATCTTTATCAGAATCTATAGAAATTAACAAAAAAATATAGACATTATTCTGAATTACCAACTTTAGACAAACAGTTCGCCCCTTCTCAACCTATTCAGTTAAACACTATATGGTGTAAACACGTACCAAAAATAAATCACTTGAGAAAGGCACTCTGCCAAAACAGCTGTAGTGATAAGATATTATAATAAATTTTGTGAAAGCTTTGAAAACAAAGTTTTCAGTGTTTTATTGTTATATTTAATGTTTGTTTTATTGAGTTTATCGAGGGTTTGGATTAACTGACATTGCATCCGCAATAGCCCTTGTGCTTCCATTTAAAATTGTTGTACCCCAATTCTAGAAAAACAGACTTCAACATCATCCTTTCATCTTTTTCTGTGATGGTTCCATCTCAAAAACACTGTCTTAAGCATGTTTAGCATTGCGATGTGTGAGAATTGAAATTATTACCGATCGAGCTTTTGGAACAAACCGCTAGTCCGGCATTTTTTTACCGGGTACTAAGGACTTTGAGTTCTAGTATCAACAATTTCCAGTTCGGTCCATTACAAGTTAAGAAAACATTTCTGACTTCGTTTATGGCCATGACCAAGTGGAAACATGGTTTTTTTGGGATTTTTATTGCTGAGAAACCAAACAGTGTTTCTTCTATTAAAAGAAGCAGCCAGTTCACAGTGAAATCAAGTAAAGTAACAAAGAAATTCACAGTAAATTTTTACCTTTTTTATTCTGTTTCAGCAGATAACTATTAAGCTGATTTTTTTCGTTTGGTGGTCAATATAAAAAAGAAACAAATCTCATTGTTTTTATTTTTCTTCCACATGCAGCCAGTGCTGTACAGTACTAGTTTTTTTTTAAGGGGTACATACTGTAATTTTTTGCATGTTTTCATCACTATTGTTTTTGTTGTCTACCACATTAAATGTTACATGTAGTTTGTAAGAAGTAAACATTTTACATATCCTGATATAATGACCCAGGTAAATTTTCAATTTTCATTTTTAACAATTTTAAGTAACAGTCAATATTAAGATCATTTTTAAATATTTTTACCAAGTTATCGAGAGAAGTTTATACTAAACTTATACTTATTATTTAAGAAGGTATTAAATTGTAATGACCATTTCTGTTAGGCCCAATTAAATCTATGTTTTGGCTAATAATAAATATGGTTTGTACGTACGTACCAATTTTGTATTGTTTAATTTCCCTAATCTTTTTTCTTAGACCACCTATAAATAATTGTTAGTGGGTTTGCTGAGCGAACATACGAGGTAAGTGTGATTGATTTGTCTATAATATGTATATGGGTTATTGTTTATTGTTATATATGTATTTTGGTTACTCTGAGATAGCGCGTCTCAAAGAGAAGACAAATTGGCGCCCTTTTGGCAAATTATTTATGATTTTTCTTTGCACTGTTTACTCCATATTTCTGATTTAGTTCTAGCAGCTATTTTCTTTGTAACGTTTCTTCTTTTAAATTTTTTTTGTTTGTGTGCTAGTAAGAATGTTCATCACACTGTCCATCGTTTGTTCTGCTACACCGTAGCACTTAACACCTCCAAAGCTGGTTAAATTCCTTGTTTATCAAATTTTTTAGAGCAGCAATAAACAGAATTAAAATACTCATGACAGTCACTAAAAAAAAACCGGAATTTTATAAGGAAGGTAACATATTGTTTGGTCAAACTTTTACTTCCAAAATAATCTTGCGTGTTTCCTTTCTACGTCAAGATTCCTTAACCAACATTTTTTATTTTATTTTTAAAAGAACAAACCGGATAATGGGTTTATAGTAGTCAGTAACTTTTCAGTTTTTGACGTTCTGAAATCTGTTCTTGTACGAACGGCTGACGCTGGCGTGAGGCCAAGCCTCTAAGCCAGAACTTCTGAGCTTCTTTTATTTTAGAAACAGTGAATATTTCTCGTAAAGTTATGGAACATGCACGGCATACTTTAAAATTAAATTCTGGGCGCATTTATTTTCCTTATCTTATAGAACCTTCAGAAAGCTACGGACATAAATTGTGACTTGATTGTTCTGAATTTATGGCCCTGGAAATTTCCTAGGTAGAAATATGATGGATTTGGTTTTCGTGGAAATCTCTTTGCGTTTAAATTGCTATTGGAATGTATAGAGAATTTCATAGAACATGAACAACCAAAACAAATTTGTTCTCTTTGTTTAAAAAAAATCTATACACGGTGGAACAGAAATCAAACAAAGCCTTAGAAAATGTTCAAAAATTAAAAACTAAAATAGTAACAAGATGGAACCTATTGTATGAGGAAGAAAATGTAACAAAAATTAAAGGAAAAATAATCTAACGTCGGGAAGCGGAAAGGAATTTTTTAACTGTTTAAAAAAAAGGTTTATTGGGATTTACAGCAAAACTATCCTATGTCCTATGAAGAAAACTTACGTAGCAAAGTTGTAGGTAATAAAAAGATCTACAACAGAAAATTTTGAAATCTACATAGCAAGGTATATACTATCTATATTTTAATCTGTATGTGTATTCTTTACATAACGTAACCTAATCTAAAAACCCAAAAAATGAAAATCTTATCGGTTATTTTGGACAAACAGATTAAGTTATATCCATAATAAAACTGTAAAGGTATTATTAATTTTGTCTTTTTAGATTATCGTTACGGATGAATCTGTACAATCAAAATATGACAGATGATAAGCAACCGTATGAAATGAAAAAATCAGCTTTGAATCGTTTGGTAAGGTCTAGCATGAAAAGAATCAACAATAAATACAAAAAATTTGAGACTTTAACATCAGCTTTTATTTAAAGAAGTTTCAGATATCAAGACCGGGTACCAAGCAAGAACGGGAAACTTCCTTCCTTCACTGATGACAAGGATATCCTAAAAACCTGGAAGGAATACTTCTATTACCTATTAAACGACCAATCTAGAAGAAATACATCAAATATAGAGGTACATAAAGCTGAAATAGAAGACCAATACCCGACATACGAAGAAGTGATACAAGCAATTAAAAAAACTTAAAAATAATAAGACACCAGGTAGCGATGGTATACCCGCAGAGTGCTTAAAACATGGAGGAGAAGCGTTGTACAGTTCTATATAAAAGCTGATTGAAGACATTTGGCGAGAAGAAACAATGCCAGATAAATGGAAAGAAGGGGTTATTGTGAAAAAGCAATGCACTAACTACCGGGGAATAACACTCCTAAACACCACCTACAAAATCTGTGCAAACGTCCTGCTAGAAAGAACCAAAACATACACAGAAGGAATCGTTGGAGATTATCAATGCGGATTTAGACTAAGCCGCTCTACCATTGACCAGATATTCACAATAAAACAGATAATGCTGTTCATGCAGGAACTTGGCTTTCCAAAAAAAAACTAATCAGGTTGATACGGATGTGTATGGAACGGTTACGATGTAAGGTGAGAGTTGGACAACAATACTCGGAGACATTTGAAATAAACAATAGACTAAAAAAAAATCGGTTGCCTGTAAAGTCGGTTTTACGGGCGAAGATTTTACGTGACAACGTCTTTTTCTCGGTAGAATATTTATTGATATGAATATTATTAAATTGCACAATAGGAACAAGGAATTGCCGCTATAAACTCAGTTTCTCAACTTTTGTGTCAATCTAACAATTAATCAATCAATCATAGTTTACGATAATGAAATATTAGTGTACAATTATTTACCTTTATTGTTGTAGTTGTTGTAAATGACGAATCTACTCACGAATTGAAGACAAATCTCACGATCTCACGATTAAACTCTGAGATAGCGCGTCATCTTACGATTTTTAAATTTTTTTTAAATTTCAAGTGTTTCTAATAAAAATGCATGGGAGGAAATCAGCTTTTTTAGATTGTCACCTTGAAATATCCATAAATTGACTGTATTTTTGTATCAAAGTGGGCTACTCCAATTAACTCAATTAATATACACAAAATAATATAAACAAAGCTTAAAAGGTTCTTTATGCTTTGAAAGTGGTTTATAAACAACTGAATTTGTAATGTATATTTTAACCGCCTTTAATAAATATGAAGTATAGACTAAATTTTGTGTAAAGAACAAACATTCAACAGACCTAATAGTAAAAACATATTGATTTAAGTGTGAATTTGAGATAATGTGCTGACAAAATGTTAAATCCTAAGAAAACAAAAATTATGTTTTTATGTATATTCATTATACTTAATACTCTTGGGTAAAATACCTCATATCATATATGTCTTTAGACACAGTTAATAATTTTCATTGAAGTTTTAAACTATATAGAATGTTTACAATCCATTGGCTCAATGTTAAATGGATAAATCCATAGCAATATTATAAAAGAATATAGGTCCCTAGGTAATTTCCTAAAATTATATCTGATACTGGTGGTTCCCCCTAAAATAGGACACTGTAAGCACTCCACATTTTTACTACAGACACAGCTGACGATACTTTCAACGATTTTCAACTTTAGCGATTCAACGCGCCTAATTCTCTAGTGCCGCGCGCAGCGGACCGATCATGTTTGAGTGGGAGAGAGACGCAAGGCATTCGCCGGTCCGGCGGGCCTCTCTCTCGTTCGGTGACTCACTGTAACAGACGTGAGCGGGCGTTACACTTTTTCTTAAATGACTCCGGAGCCACAACCTAATTTAAGACGTTGTCACGTCAAAAGGGAGATGCACTTTTCACCACAACTCTTCAACTTAGCTCTGGAACACATAATGCAAGAATCGAAAAACCGAATACACTATTTCATCGAAAAGGACCAAACCTACTACTGGCATTTGCAGACGATATCGATCTAATAGAAAAAATCTAATAGAAAATACACGATTACGGATGAAGGAGACTTTCGTGAGGTTCGAGAAGGAAGCAGAGAAGATGGGGCTCCAAATCAACGAAAACAAGACGAAATATATGTATATGAGCCGCAAGAACGAAGCAGATACAGAATCGGTCAGAACATCACCATCGATGACTTTAATTTTGAGCGCGTTAGAGAATTCAAGTATCTTGGAACAACAATAACTTAAGACAATAACGGATCACAAGAAATAAACAACAGGATCCAGGCCGCCAACAAATGTCTTTTTTTCCCTCCAAAACCTTATAAAATCGAAATAACTAACAAGACGTACGAAGATACAGGTCTATACAACCATCATACGACCCGTTGTGATGTATGGAAGCGAAACGTGGACGATAACAAAGGCAAAAACGAAAGAGAGACTATGTGTTTGAGGAAAGAAAACTCCTAAGGAAGATCTTTGGCCCTGTGCTGGGATGAAGCATCAGGACAATATAGGATAAGAACTAACAAAGAGCTCGAAGAACTTTACCCAGACGCCAACATCATAAAAGAAATAAAGTCCAGAAGACTCCAATGAGGACACCTCAGAAGACATTCTGACGAACGAACAGTAAGACTGGTGTGGGAGGAAGTCCTAACTGGAAGGAGACCACGCGGGACGCCCTCGTCTCCGGTGGCGAGATAATATAGCAGGAGATCTAAGCACTATGGGCGTGGAGAATTGGATGGAAGTTGTTCAAGACAGAAAACAGTGGAGGCATGTTGTCCGAATCGGGCTAAAACCCACGAAGGGTTGTAACGCCACGGAGTAAGTAAGTTTTATTCATCGAACTTCTATAAGTCAATATACTGATAAGACTGCAATAGCTACATTTCGTATTTAAAGAGATAGAGAAAATCAAAGGAAGGAAAAGAAATAAATAAAAGATTGCCCTTGCATGTAATTTCCAGTCTGATTGCTTTCACTACGATGAGTTTTTCTGTAATAATTCGAAAAAAAAAATCGATCAGTTCAAAATAACGATACTAGAAGATAATATATTACAAAAAACAAAGCAGACTAACTGATTTCGATAAAAATATCTCAGCTCGTTTGAGAAATGTGTCTGATTTAGTCGCAGTAAAAATGCATTACCATACTCCTTGTGCTTGTATGCCTACTTTTTATAAGAAAAGAACAGAAAATAAAGTGGTCGTTGAGCATGTGAAAACGCAGAATTTTATTATCTAATTTTTTTATATATTATAGAGATTTTCAATAACATAAACGTAATTAGAATTTAATAGATCAACTTTTTTCACTAAAACAAACTGTAGCAGTCACATTTTTTTAGATAAAATTCCCTTTAAATATTTAGAAAATCAACTATTTCCGTCATTTTTTTGCAATCTCTATGTTATATGAATTTGCAATTTTTTATTTTATCAATATTAACATGGAAATCTTACTTTTTTTCAATTAACTAAATTGTAAATTTTAATAAATAGCTTAAAATTAAAATATAGGAAGAGGTAAAGGACAGAATACCGAACGAACTCCTAAACGAACTATTAAAAACTAATCCAAAAAATAATAGAACAAAACAGAATTCCTCAAGAAGGGAGATCAACCATCCCTAGTACCTCTCTTTAAAAAGGGAGACAAATCGGATCCGGAAAATTATAGAGGAATTAACACACATATAACATAACACACCACTAAAATTAACAACCAAATGTGATAACAAATAAACTGAATGAAATTATAACAACTAGCAGACGAACAACAAGGTTTTGTGGGTCGGGAAGATCATGCACCGACCGCTATACTTATAATGAGGCAAGAGCAAGAGAAATCAATTAGAATACAACAAACTAGCATATCTATGTGTCGTGAACTTTAAGAAGGCTAACCAGGTCAAATTAAAAGAACGTTATCCACTCATTTTACGTAAAAGAGATAAGGAATAATCTCTAATAATAATCAAAACGATCGAAAATATCTTCCAAAACAATAGAATAAAAGTAAAAGTAGAAGAAGAACTAATCGACCCTATTGAAGCTGGCAATGGGATAAGACAGAGAGATTCACGGAGTCCTCTATTGTTCAACCTGATTATGCATGAAATAATAAAAACGAAAGAACCTACAAAGGATACCAAATTGGAGAAAAAACAACTTAAAATAATCTGATATGCAGACGACACAATACTAACTTTATCAAAGTGAAGACGATTTATAACGTATGCTGCACCAAATTAATATAACCGCCAGAAAATTTAACATGTTAATTTCCCGAAAAAATACAAAATGCATTGTTACAACAACAAATTTACTAAGATGTAAATTGGAGCTGGAAGGTTCAGATAATAGAACAAGTGATGGAGTTTAAATATCTAGGCATTACATTATCTAGCTACGGAAAGCTCGAAACGAAGTGGAAGATCAAGTGAATAGAGCAGACAGAGCCGCAGACTGCATGAATGACACAATATGGGGAATTAAAAATATCGGGAAAGAACTGAAAGGTCATAATTTACAAATTATTAGACCAATAATGACATACGCGGCAGAAATACGACCTGACACAGCGAGGGCAAAAAGGATGTTAGAAACAGCAGAGATGAAAACAATTTAAAAAATTGATGGCAAAAGGCTATGGGACAGAGCTAGAAGTACAGATATACGACGTAGATGTAAGGTGGAGAATATATTAAGATCTGGGTAAGAAATAGAAGAGTAGAATGGAACGATCATATAAGCCCGAATGAAAACAAATAGAGTAGTAAAGACGACAAGAGACGAGAATTTCTCTGTTCCTTGATGTTTTCTTCACTATTATTTATTTAAAATTGTTAAACGGGTTTTTAAGTGTCCAGGTTTTCACGTCAATATTTACAGCCTCTCTTTCCGGTTGGGAAAGTATTAAAAAGTATTAAGTAGTTATTTAAATATTTTGCATTAATATTTTAACATAATCTGATCTTTAAAAGTTACTTTTGTATTTTAAATTCCTTTCTGTAAAAAATAGCTAACTCATACGAGTATGTTTGTCAACTTGTCATAAAAAAACGATTTTAACAGACCCACTCTTGAGGTGCTAATTTATCGCCTTCTCTTAATAAGGGGATATATACGCTATTTTGTACAAAAGGCTCCAGTTACAGAATTAAAATCTATTTTTTTACGGGATCATCGAGGGCACCCATTCTGAGATATATGCCGAGACCACCCCAGAAAGAGGGCATCTTTAAGTACGGGGGCTCGTCCCTAAGCCGAGAAGCTAGCAGATCTACACAAGACGTCGTGATGAGCGCAACTAGGAAGTGTCATTCTTCCGCGGTGATGCTGTCGTATATTCCTTTTCTATTAGCACGACGTCGTCACTTCGAGGATGCTTGTCCTCGCTACATGCTATTTAACACATTTCAACAAATGGTGAGTGTTATTCTCCTTACAAATTGATGAGAATTTATGAGTTATGCTAGTTCTTTTTTCTTATTTCCAATCACATATATTTTATTTCACTCTTTATTGATTAATATCTAAATACTTAATCACCTTCTATTTTTAGCCTTATACCTTATATGATATTATTACTCTGAGATTAGCGCG
>NW_027313357.1:0-22104 GCF_040954645.1 Diabrotica undecimpunctata | reverse complement strand
ACGCGCTATCTCAGAGTACATAAAAAACACTTACACAGTGGTGTGTACAAACATAAATGTGGCGACTGCCCCAAAAACTTACATTGGTCAAACAGGTAGAAATTTTAATAAACGAATAGCAGAACATAAAAGGGCTTTCAATAATAGAAAAACAGATTCTACATACGCACTTCACCTTCTAGATCATAATCATTCTTTTAATGACGAATTTAAAATTCTACACATTCAAAATAAAGGCCTTAAGCTATCTTTGTTAGAATCTATGGAAATCAACAAATTAAAAAACACAGATATAATTCTGAATGACCAGCTTGAGACAAACAGTTCTCCCCTCCTCAACCTATTTCATTAGAGACTATAAAGTGTAAACCCATGCCAAAAACAGATCACTTGAGAAAGGCAATCAGCCGAAACAGCTGTAGTGATAAGAATTTAAAATAAATTTTGTGGAAGTTTTGAAAACAAAGTTTTCAGTGTTTTATTGTTTTATAAAGAATGTTTATTCAATTTATTCGTAATCATATTAACATTTATTCAAATTTTTTTAAATAAAATTTTTTTGATAAATAAACAATTTTATTTTTAACAAATGATTTAAATCGTATGCATCATATTATATAAATTACTCATATGTTAAAATTTTACTAGTGTTTCGCGAAACAAAAATTCCTTGATTAATGTTGCAGTTTTAAGTTTTAAAATATGTAATTATACTATATTACTTAATTAATTAGAATAATGCAAAAATACGCATACATAATTTATAAAGTATTCGAAATGCAATTTTAATAATAATATTAGATGTAGAATTAATTTGTTGCATTAATTAATATTGTGTATGATTACTAAAACTTCAGTACGATTATTAAAGAAAAATAGGGTTTTGCGTCAGACTCGAGTTACGCCCCAATTTAAACGTCAGACTTTTTTAACATTCATTAAGTATTGCTTTTTTTGACAATATATATCGATATCTGACGAGTATTAATCATTTTAGACATGACGTGAGAAGGGCACGTTTGACGCGTCACACTGGAGAAAGGGCTTGCTCTTGGTGTCAGACAATAATAGAACCGTTAGTTTCCTTGTTTAAAGCAATGCATACAGAAAAAAATTAGCTGGTTATTTATCATTTTTGCACTGACCGTTTTTCGGTCATTTTTGGGGGGTGAACACTAGGGTGGAGCGAAAAAATCGATATTTTTTTTGACATGTAATACCTGAGCAAAGTTGACCCTACCTATAGTATACTTGCTCCTAAAATTTCAGTAGAGAATAAAAATATCTTCAGGGCTCTACCGCGCATAAAAAAAAGGAAAAATATCAAGAAAAATGGGTTTTATTTATTTTTTACTTTTAATAAATAAAAGAAGCTGCTTTTATCGATGTTAATTATTTTTTATTATTTTTGGAAATAAAACAGATCAAAAATCTCATCAAGTTATGTTCAATGTTCGCCTTTTAGATAATTTTTATTAAATAAAGCTACGCCACTGGTAAAGGCTTCCCGTGAAATGTTCTTTTACTGTGAAACGTTTTTTTTTTACCTGTTTCGTGCTAGATCGGTTCGACGAAGTAAGTAAGACGAAGTTAGTTCGAAGAAGTAATAATTATTCGGTAAGTAATGAGTTTGCCAGTGAAAGACACTAGGGGCACTACTAATTGTCCTATATTTAATCCACCTGCGAATATACCCTTCTAATGTTTTGCCAACTATAGAAGATGTTATGAAGCGGTATCTACTTATTAGAAATGAACGAAAATGTATGGACTCCCGGCAAGGATCCTAGTGTTCTAGTTATTTCTCAATTACTTACCAGTAAAATCGAAACTATCTGGGAAAAAGCCTCAGTTCCCACTGTATCAAGCAATCGTATTATTCGATTAATTCGTGATATCCTGAGTATGTACCAAACAAAAACAAAAAAAAAAACAAAAACTAAATGAGACTTCTGAGATATTCTGAGATCTGTTTTGAACTGTTATAGTGATGCCACAGTTATATACACGGACGCATCTAAATCAATAGAAGGGACTGACTGTGCCTATTTTCTACCCTCACGAGGTTCTGAATTTAAGTACAAACTTTCCAATGAGTTTTCAATTTTCTCGGCTGAATCATTGGCCATACTCGAAGCTTTAAAATATGTTAAAAACTCTTATATTAAAAAAATCGTTAATTCTTTCAGATTGTCTTTCAGTTTTACAGAACATAAAAAATACTTGTTTGCCCAAAACATTTAGTAATCCATATATTTTTTTAATAAAGAATCAATTAAAGCACTTAGCAGACTCTGGCTTTAATATAAAATTTATTTGGGTTAAGGCACATATTGGACTCAAAGATAATGAATATGTAGATTACTTAGCTAAAACCAGTATAATATCAGACACTTTATTGTCATATTCTTTATGTGTATCAGATGCCATTACGATTTAAAAAAAAAATCAGCTATCGACATGGAAAGATCAATGGAATCTTTACTGCTTTACAAACCCAACAAGATACACCACTTTACAACCAGTTATTTCACAAACTACTTGGTTTAAGAATTTTAAATCTCCACGTAAATATATAACTACCATATATAGACTACGCTTTGGACATGCGTGATATCCAAGTCATTTATATAAATTAAATGTAGTTGAAGATGATAATTGCAAACATTGCGGAAAACTAGGTGATCTTGATCACATCTTTTTTTTGAATCACATCATATCAAACCGGTCCGCAGCAGCACTTTTATATGCACTAGTGGAAGATCTGGGAGTTATTTCGAAAAATAACACCTCTTCCGTTATTGACCGAAGTAAGCCCCGAAGAGCACGTCAAAAACACCGTTCTGTTCTGCAAAGTGAATTCGAATCATCCAACGCAGAGATAAGTGGATTATACTTCGATGCCAAAAAGGATAAAACTCTGTGCCAAGAAAAGGTTGGAGATAAACTTCGTCGCAAGATAAAAACCGAAGAACACATTTCGTTACTTGAAGAACCAGGTTCTAAATATCTAAATCACATTACTCCAACGTCAGGTATAGGAAGACATATTGCCACATCTATATTAATTTTTTTTACGGTACAGCAGTCAACACTGAGAGGAAGAATGGGGTTTTACGGTTTTTAGAGACAAAACTGAAACGTCCTCTGCAGCGGTCAATTTGTCTGTTACCCCATGAATGAATTGCCCCTCTGGCATATCTTTCAAAATCTTGATGGAGAAATTTCGGGACCCTCGTGAATACTCTGGCACTATAGGTAAACTATTGGAGTCTTGCAAAAATTTGCCAGTAGTCCCATTTTGTTTCTATTCATACCACTTTACCACAATTAGATGCTGCAGTTGTAAGGGACCTTAGCAGTGATCAAAAGTACAAAATTTGTCATTCGGTTTCTAGTGGAAAGTGCTCGATAGATTTAGCAACTCGTAATCCGAGTAAATTATCACATGCACGATGGGTTACAAAGGTAAATTGTATATTGCGTTTTTACGTCATAAGTGAAAATCTGTCTTTGGTTTTAAGATCTTTGGCTGAATTTGTGGTAAAATTTTATACGCCAGTGTGGTTTAATATTAAAACAAAGCCATCGTGCAGTGAAGGAGCAAGACACGTCTTTAAAATGATTCAATTGTCACGCTACCTGAGCAATGAGTTAAAAAGCCATCATGGATCCTGTTATCAAAAGAAATTCGTATTTTTGTCATCCGGAGAACCTTCTCCTAGCAATGCTTTTTGATGTTCGTCCTGCCATAAGACAACTTGCCTTACGCAGAAACTTGAAGACGCTCACAAAAATACCTACTTTGGACACGAATGTAAGAGAATTTCTAATTCCTAATTTAAATTTCAATGCTAGTGAATATTATGAAGTTATTGATTGGCGAAATTGCTCTGTTACAATTCCTCCCCTTTTATGTGTTACAACTGATGAGGATATTAGAAAATGTATTAATGGTGAAAAAATTTTTCCAACAAATTTTCTGTCATTTCCTTGTCATACTAAAGCAGTAGAAAGATGTGTGAAGGTTGTAACAGAAGCTTTCAATTCTGACCTCGGCTATGACTCCAGAGATGGATTTATTCGGGCAAGCATTCAATCAAGAACCATATTACCTCGATTTAATACTAAGGCGCGATACAGTGCACAAATTTTTTAGAAGTTTAAAGACAAGTAGCAGTTTAATTTCCATTCCATTCACATTTAATAGTCTAGAATATAATATTTAGTTGAACTTTTTTTTAAAGAGAACCTGTTGATTTAGTAAATGGTTTGTTTTCTATAGTATTTTTTCATATAAAACTGCGTACACGTCATTCAAGATTTACGACGTCAGAACCCTACAGCGATGCCAAAACATCAGAATAGTTAGTAAGTGAGGAATTTCTAAAATCTCAACTATTTGTCAAACTACTATATTACCAGTAAATACACTTAGTTTTAATGTTACTGCAACACACTAAAATACGTAAGAAAACATTTTAATACAAATGTATTAAATCTATCTTATATGAAAGCTTATCAGCTTTCTACAGACTATTTAGTTGTTTTGTCATAGGCACAATCACAATACACAACAATAATTAGTTTTTGAAGCTATTAATCTAAATTTAATATGCATTTATAAATATAATTTATTAATATATAATATATTATGATCAAATTGTGTAAGAAATCAAAACATAAACAAAATTCTTACTTTAAAAAAGCGGCAACAAGTATTCTCGTATCAATTGCGTACAATAATTGTCTAATATATTTAATTAAAATTATTATTTTGTGGAATATTAGACTTAAAGAGTTAATTCATAAAAATTTATACATATTATTAATAATATCAAATGTTTTTGGTTATTTAATCAATATAATTCTAAAATCCCCAATATAATGATGATTACATTTTTCTGATTATTATACCATGTTGACGCCTATGAAAGATCGAGCAGTTCTGTATGGGTTTCGTATTATTAGCTGTGTTAGGAAAATTTGAACTCTAAGGTTGACGTTCTGGAAATTTTAAATATAAGTGACGTTACTTTCTATAAATTGTGACGTGCACGCATTTTTATATGAAAAATACTATATATTAAAAGTATTTACAAAATGAGAGATATTTATTGTTTTCTGTATTACATTTTTTATAAAATAAAGGATTTGTATTTTCTTATCTATTTAAATGTAGAAGACCTTTTGAAACTATAAAAGTTGATAAAAAGCCTAATAGTCATTAATCTATTTACCTTCCGCGCTATTACATTAGAAAAAGAAAATTATTAATTTTTTTTGTTTCACCCTGTAGAACCCTGAAGATGAAATAGTAGAAAAAAATTAAAAAAACATGGTACTCCTCTATGCAGTAAGCAACTATTCCGCGCTATTAGATTTCGAACAAAAAATTAAAAAAAATTCTTCATATTTCACTCCGTCCTAGTGGACACCCTTACCGTCCAATCTATGGCGTCAGAGAATATTATTTCCTTTTATTATTCACTGAAATCAAGCCATTCAATAAATATGGCAAGAGTATGTATCATTTTTGCACATGTCGTCAAACAGTCATGTTTCGGAATATATAGGGGGGAAACCGCCCCTTACCAAAAAAAGAAGTCACAGAGGAAAACTGTGGCAGACTTGGTCTAAGGAAGCCATACAAGAAGTTTCAAGAGAGTATAAATCTCTATAAAAATTGCCGGTAGGCACTCTAACTATAACACAAAGAAGGTATAAAAATATAGTATACGAACTTTACTGGGGAACAGAAACTGCGAACATCCATTATTTATTCCACAGATGGTTCTATATGGCTCTATCTTAATTTTTTTTAACTTTTTTTTATAAAACTGGACTCACTAGAATATTATAAGTAAACCGTTGTTCTATAATCTAATTTTAACTTAAACATATCATAAAATTTGATTTAAAAATCTTATCCTCACCGCTCATACCATTTTTTAAAAGTATTAGGCAATATTTTTTTAAATATTCGGTTTACTGTTTCCTTTAATTACATCTAGCGTTATTCAATTGATCAACATCGATACGCTTTAATGGTATTAAAGAATTTATCTTCATGATGACTTATACCACCTTTACCTTAAGCGAAGTAGAAAAAAATTACAGAAGCAATAAAAAGATAATTTACGTTGGGTTGCCCAATTGCCGGACATGCTTTTATGTAGCCGAGGAGGCCTTGGCTTTTTTAGTTTTCACATTTTTAAGTGTTTCCTTTACCACACTCATAAAAAGAGATTATTTCGACAGTAATATCATATTATGGTATTAAAGCTGTGATAGTGATACTGAAAAAATAATTACAGTAATAACGAAACTTATTTTGTACTATTATTCATATTTTTTAGCAATTATGTCAACAAAACTACTCGAGCAGTTACAATAATGTATAAATTATTTATTTTGTTATTTAAAACCAAAATGTTTGACTGTTTGATATATAACTTAGATCCAGAACAGGATATTGGATATCGAAAAGAACAGACGTCGATGAAATTGAAATATATTTGTTTATTGACTTGTTTATATGTATCAGAGTACTAAAGGCATCTCGTAAACCCATCCAGATTCTCTGACATGACCCTTATTTAAATTGGTAAATTTTCGGAAACAATACCTCAACACAGTAGTTTACGCAAATTTCCAGTTGGATGCAATTCGACACAAGACTAGAGACAAGACCAAGAGAGAAAAACAACAGCTAAATTGGTACCTGCAAAAAATATATCCGGAATTTTTATAAAAAAACTGTCAAACATATTACAACCCGGGATCGCATATGACAGTAGACGAGCAACTGGTACCGTTTGATGGTAGATGTCCTTTTAGGATCTACATGAAAACTAATCGGCATAAAAATTTGGATTCCTGCTAACTCACAGACTTCCTATTGAAATGATAGAAATAATAGTCTCCCGTTTTAGGGGAAATGACAGAAATACCCTATAAAAAACCAAGGCAAGACACTGGTACCAGATTTGGTTTCATGTTTGTGTTTTGGATACGGGTTTTTGACAGACTACTTTTTAACTTCTGTGTAGTTGGCTAAAGAGTTACTTGACCAAGAAATACGTTAGCGTGTGTGGAGCACTAAAGAAAAATAAAGCTTTTTTCCTAAAAGAATTCTTGCCCCAATAGCAACGTCCAGTGCTTTTAGTCTGACTAAAAGGACAGCTAAAGAAATAAACTGTTATATTGGATAATATCAGTCAGCAGCACAACGCAAATTAATGGAAACAAATACAACCCGAGTACGAACTACGCAAATGAGACAGATGTCATTCATATTTTAAGTCCGAAGACAATAAAGTTTAGTTATAACGTACCTTCCCTAAGAATATTGAATGTCCACAATACAGCAAAATAACAAAAATTTTTTGCAAACTGCACCAAGATACGAGGAACCAATAACAATTTGATCATGGCTTCCTTCCAACGACAAGCTAAGTTTAAAAATTTAGAAAACTGTTGGAATGAGCATTTACTCCACCCGATATCAGGAGTTTTGAAAATCACCCGAAGCCGTAAATGTTAAAAACAAACTTTCATCCCGTGCGTATCGAATATGTCGATACATTTTACGCTTCGCATTTTACGAGCCCAAAATGCTTTTTCAGTAGATTTTTTATAACGCTCGGCTTTTCTGGTTTCACTGCTATACAAGCAGTTATATCCTTGGGACCGGAGCTTTTTTTTCCTTTTTTTTTCTATTGTCTTCTTCTAGCCAAATCTGTATTGCAGGGCTACTTCACCTCTCACAACTAAATTATTCTTAGCGGCAACGATCACTTTAAAGATTTTAGTTTAAAGACAAGCAGTCCTACATTTCTCACGTAGGTTTGTGCCATTTCCCTTCAGTTTTAAAATATCCAATCTTCCCAAGTTTGTTTACTGTGCCATACAGCGGCCAGATTTGAGATTCGTTGTCCTGCTGTCACGCACAACGTACCTTCTAAAAATAAAAAAAAATTAAACTGTTTTTCCTTTGTCTAAGAAGATGCTTTGAGAGAGGAAGTACTTGGGCAAGATTTAACCCTTTACCGCATTATGTGCCATAAATGGCACAAACCAAAAAAATTTTTTTTTAATGTTTTAACTCAATTTTTGTTGTAGCTGCATAGCAGCTCATATCTCACACGTACTAATAGTGTACGCGAGATATGCGGCATAGTTGCGACGGCGAGATAGGCAGCCGCGAACAGTTTCAAGTTCATTATTGTTGAAATTCTGAACCACGTGAAATAGTGCTCGAAGTTAGAGGTTATTTTTCATAGTAAAAACGTTTTTTACGGCGAGAAAAAATTTAAATTTATTGTATTGTGATATTAGATATCTACTTATGTAAGTACTAAAAATTAAGAATGTTTAAAGTCTCTCAAAAACCCCAAAAAGGGTTTGTGCTATATATGGCACACTATGAAGTTATGGGCTTATTGATTGTTTTTGTAGATATGGATCCGAAACCCTTTTATGGTACAATGAATGGAGTTGGAATTCCAAATAGTACTAATAGTAAAGAATCAGATCTCTCCGATGAAGACGGGACAAATGAGATGATATTGTGTCAAGATAGTGACAATGAGAAGCGTGAAAATTTAGCAAGCAATGTCAAGAAAACTGTCATTTCTGAAAGAACCTCAGATTCCTCAGATAATAATACCCCTTTGTTTGAAAGACTACGATATAAAAGAAAGAAATCTCATAATTGGGTGAAAAGAAATCTGAGAAGATCAGAAAATGATACAAAATTTTCTAGTTCTGAAAATTTACCTTCTTCAATTTTACAATTAGAAACCCCGGTCCAATTTTTTTAAGTTTCTCTTTCCTGATAGTCTTATAGAGGATATCACAGACCAATCAAATTTATACTTAGTGCAACAACGTCCAGATAAACCAGCTAATATAAAAAAATATGAAATAGAACAAAGTTATAGGAATTACTATTTACATGTCGATAATTCAACTTTCATCAACAAGACACTATTGGAATGCCAATATTGGTCACCGAACATTTAGCAATGTGATGAGCTGTAACAGATTCGAAGAAATAAAACGTTTCTTGCATTTCAATAACAATGATGACATGATTGAAAATGATCAGCCTGGACATGACAGATTATTCAAAATTAGACCTGTTCTAAGCCAAATAAAAAAACGACTACTCATGGTTCCGAAAGAAAAATTTCTAGCTGTAGATGAACAGATTATACCAACAAGAGCGCGAAGCCAGCTAAAGCAGTATAACCCAAAAAAACTTTGTGCTGAATGGTATTTCGGGATTGAGCTATGTTCCAAGAGTAATATTGTACCTCTAGGAGCACCAAATCTTAGTATGAGCAGCAACGTGTTTGTCAAATTAGCAAATTCGATACCAAAACATCAACATTACAAGTTGTTTTTTGACAATTGGTTTACCAGTATATCTCTTATGATATATCTGACCAAAGAGGGCAGTTTACCTTTGGGAACAGTAAGACTTAATCGTGTTCCTGGAGTTGTGATGCCAGCTGAGAAAGAAATAAAGAAGCGCGGCAGAGGTCATATAGTAAAGAAAATAGCCAATATAGACAATGTGGATGTCAGTGTAGTGTCCTGGTTTGATAATAAAATCGTTACTACAATGTAAACATATGCTGTAAGTGAACCAAAGGGAGAAAAAGAAGATTTTGCAAACAAGAAAGTTTACAACAACTACATGGGAGGTATAGATCTCCTTGATTCCATGTTAGGATTTTATCGTATAAAAAATCAGGTCGAAGAAATATTATTTATGAATATTTTTTCATTTCACTGACATGACAGCCGTGAACTGTTGGTTATTAGCCAAAAGAGCGAAATTTGATTTACCCCTTTTGGATACCAAACTAGCAATAGCCGATGCTTTATGGAAAGCCGGAAAACCAATTAAACAGAACAAAGTAGGAAGACCGTCAAGTGGTAGCATTCAGCATATGTACGAGAACAAACGAAAAAAGGGACCCACTAAAGAAATACCCCAAGAAGACATCCGTAAAGATGGGCTTGATCATTTTCCCTATTGGGATGAGAGCACTAGGTCAAGATGCAAATTTCCAGTCTGTACAGGGAAAACATATATTATAGTGTACATAAATGCACAATACCGTTGTGTATTAATATAGAAAAAACTGTTATTTGCAGTTTCATACTGTATAGTGTATACTGTAGCTTCAAAATAGTTTGACTTTAATATTACATTGTTGCATGATGTTCCATATTTGGCATCAAAAAATTTTTTTGTCAATAAGGTTTTCCTCGTAGCTAGATTTTTTTCAATATTTTTACGTAAAAATAGAATTTAAATTCTTATCTGAGAATTTATTTTTGACAAAAAACAAAAATATGCCGTAAAGGGTATATAAAAACTGTGCTCGATATCTGCCTTTTATTTGACTAAAGTTCATTTATTCGAGTATTTAACCACATATTACTTTAATCATTAATCGCTATACCAAACAATAAAAATTCTTATTTTATTTTTATAAAGTCAATTAAAACAGGGGTATACACAAAAATGGCTCGTTCGCATAACCTTACAAAAAGTATCTATCTTTTTAGTTTTTTTCATTACATATTGGCGTCCATACTCTACACTGTTCTTCTTATAACGTTCTTTTCACATGGCGATCCACTAGAGCTCAAAGTACAATATATGTTCGGCATGGGGGACAAACGCTAAAAAATATGTCTGGCAGCGAACGTGTTAATAACGCGTAATAATAATATACTAACGTAATGTACAGTTAACGGCTAAATTATGGAATATTATCATTATTTCGAGAACCGTCGAGATTTGAGGAAAATCCCGAAATAGGTCGATTTTTGTTATAAAATAACTATGTTATAACGTACATGGAGTAGGGATGACGTCACCCGGTGTGAGTGTAGTGACATAACCGTTAATTTTTTTAAATAGAAATTGGTATAATGCGACTCCTCATTTGAAGGAGAATTTAATTCTCTATTTACCATTACATTTTTAACTAAAATATTTTTTAAGGGTACAAAAACAATTTTTTTTAGTTAAATTCAACTAAATTACAACTAATGATTTAATTCATAATGTACTTTAAAGTAACCAAATTATGCATAACAAGTATATTAAATTAAATGTTCGAAATACCATCCATCGGTTCCTGCCAAGACTTTCTGAAGTAAATACTTAAAAAATCAAAGATAAGTAAAAATAATAATGGACACAAAAAGTTATCCCATAAACACTGAAACTTTTTGTCAAAATGTTAATTCAAGCAGATGATAGTGGCATAGTTACTGTAATATTTATTGACGTAAATGTTTTGATTTTGTAAATTGTCATCAGTTGTCAATTGTAATTTTTACTTTTGAATACTAAATTATGGCTCACCTAAATGAAACACAACGCCACAGTATATTGCTTAAAAAGAATTCTTTTTTAAGAAATATACTGTAACAACGCATAGAAATATTAATTCTTAGCAGATGCGGAGATGAAAAAAAGAACACAGAACGAGGTATGCAATTTACTTAACGCAAAATATCCAGAAAGTCACATCAGCCAATCAACAGTAAGTAAAATAGTCCGAAAATTTGGAGAAACTGGGCACGTCAAACATATTCCAAGCGCTGGGCATCCTAAAATTAAAGGACAATGTGAAACTTGATATTTTATTAAATTTACATGACAATTCTCACAGTAGTTCAACACAAATAGTTGAATATGCTGGAGTTTTCCAACGATCGGTATTACGTATTAAAAAAAAAAAAAGAAAAATACCATCCCTACAAAATTCAAACTACATCAGGAATTAAACGAAGACAATCCCGATCGCCGGCTTCAATTTTCTGAAATTATGCAGGATTTATGTATCCGCAATCCACATTTCATCAATCAAATCCTTTTTTCCGATGAAGCCACATTTTTTATACATGGTACCGTGAATCGTCAAAATTGCAGATATTTTGACTGGATGACTGAGTCATACACGCAATATCCTCAGAAAGTAGGTCCTTTTGGTCCTTTTTCCTTTAAAGAAAATTTAACAGGAGAACGTTATTTAACTTTTTTGAGAAATTAACTTATACCTGTCCTTGCTAACATGTGTCCAAATGCCAATAATCCAAATTGACCTAGTGAAAATATCTGGTTTCACGCATGTGGAGTTCGTCAATTTTTAAATCATTGCTTTCCCAGGAGGTGGATCGGAACACGAGGTTTTATAGAGTGGCCAGCAAGGTCGCCAGATCTAAAACTTCTAGACTTTTTCCTGTGGGATTATATAAAATCAAAATTTTATTTCAATAGACCCCAAAACTTACAGGACTTGAAAGACAGAATTAGACATGAAATGAGTCTAATTACTCCAGAAATCATCCGCAATGTACTTGATGAATGTGTCCGTAGATTCGCATATTGTCAAGAGACCGATGGATGGCATTTCGAACATTTAATTTAAAATAACTATTATGCATAATTTTGGTTTTAACTTTAAAGTACATTATTAATTAAATCATTGGTAATATTTAAGTGAAAGTTAATTAAAAAAAAAATTTGTTTTTGTACCCTAAAAAAAATATTTTAGTTAAAAAAGTAATGTTAAATAGAGAATTAAATTCTCGTTTAAATGAGGTGTCGCATTATACCGATTTCTGTTTAAAAAAATTAACGATTACCTCACTACACCCTACACCGGTGACATCATCCCTACTCCATGAACGTTATAACATGGATATTTTATAACAAAAATCGACCTGTTTCGGGATTTCCCCCAAAACTCGACGGTTCTCGAAATAATTATAATATTCCATAATTTAGCCGTTTACTGTATACTATAATAATAAGTAAAATACATATGTAAAATTCATGGATTCAAAGATGGTTATTACTTTATCGTTATAAATATAAAAAAGTTATAGCAGTTTATAGTTAAAATTTTCTTTAAAAAATGGTGAAACAATTTGTTTATAAAGTGTTTATAAAGAGTTTTGATAATTCTTTCTATGTTAATTTTTGCTGATATATTGAAAATTGATTTATGCGAGCGGTTTACGCGCGCCCGCATTCGTCACAAGCTGACCGTCCGCCTCAGAGCGCGTTATTAAAAGTTCTTGATCAATAATTAACTTAAACACATTTACCCAATTTTAAACTATTTATTTTATACTGTTCTATAACTTTCATTAGTCAGATTTTTTAAGTTTGTAGCTTAATTATCTTTAAAATTAGGGTTTTGTAAAAGTTAATGGCGCGTACAAAAGCTAAGGTATTCTGGAAAAAGCCCCATCGAAAGCCTATTTTGCAATTGTTTTTTACAAAATTTGTTGTAACTCCGATTTTAATAATCGGCCCTAAGTTTTTCTAACGCCATTTTATTTATTTGTATAAAAGAGACAAATTTCATTTGTAGTACAATTAAATATCTCGAATAGTTTAGCAGATATCATCATTTAAATAATTTAATTGTTAATAACAAATTATCTGCCGGGTTTTCAGCCTGGTACCCTCGAAAAATCAATTCTTTACACCAAAAAACTCAAATTCAAGGTACCGAAAGGACATCAAAAGTGAATACTTAAACATGCCCCCCTTCCCCACCTTGTTTCGTTGACTATAATCACAAATTTTATAGTTTTGAGCAAGTCAAGAAATTTTGTAAAACCTATACATCCAAATATCTCTCTTCAATTCGATTTTAGGTCATAAAAACAACATTTAACACTTTGTTATTAAGTTCAAATCTCACCTAGATTATTCCGTTAGTATTTCTTACAATAAAATTTTACTATGTTTTCTTTCTACACACCACAATGTAAACATTTTAGCTAGTTCATTCGCCTTTTTTTCTTTCGGCTCCTCTCTTTAAATATAAGCATTTTGTATTATGTATTATTATTAGTATGTTCCTTAAAATACTCCTTATACGAAATGTGATTAATATTTTTTTCAGAGAGAAACTTATAGATTGAACAAGAGATTATTTCAGAACTGGATAATCTTTAATTGACAATATTGTCTCCTTAATTACTACAAATATCAGCGAGTAGGGTCAAAAAACAAAACCATATAACATTTGCGAACATACACCTGAATAAAGTAATCTTTTACTGACAAAAAAAAATACAATTGCATGGGAAGCTCCTATTTTCGACCCCAACATATATACTATAGACTATGCGAACGATTAAGTAATTTTTTGCCAGCAATATGCAATAATGTTTAGCCATAAAGTTATTTATATATTTTCCTGTATAGTACTAGTAGTTCACTAGAAAAAACAAGCAAAATATATCTTAGTGTATCAGCTCAAAAATTATTCAGGATTCAAATGCATTGTGGAAAATTGACCTGAATATTTTTGAGCTTACAAAATCTTATAGTAATTAAATATCTCACCTTGAACTATCTGTTGATTATATTTCTTTGTGTGCATAAATACTTACCTACTAATGAATTGAACAATGAAGTTCTAACTGATCGGCTGATATTTATTTCAGAATATGTGAAAATGGTTTTTTGTTGCTCTAATTAATACAAATTGCTGAAACACTATTTGCATACACAGTAATTTAATATACACCTTGAGCTATACTAGTAACTAATAATTAAACACTTCACGATTTAAATTAGACACGAGATTTATTATTAATTTTTACTTCTGCATAATTAGTAATTATTTTAGAACAATTTCATAACAACACTTTTGAATTTTCCGTATAAACACTATATTGATTGACAAGGTGTCGTCCGGGTTTGAAACGTGTCTTCTTTGAATAACCCGTGTGAGGTGGAAACGTTTCAGGAAATTGTAAACACAACGATGGCCAACGACTGAATATGGACACGGCACCTAAAGAAAACGAAGACCACATTCGTGCACTATTCATCATCTTATTTCTTCCAATAAATTAAAAATAGTCTTATAAATCTTGTTTTTTTAAATAAACCCATACGAAGAGGTCTAGGGAAGTTAAATCGGGGGATCTTGCTGGCCTTTCAATTAAACCTCTACATCCAATTCATGAAAACCGGTTATTAGGGTATCACTATACGTTTATGCCATAATTTAGAGTTGCGCGGTCTTGTTGGAACAACAAACCACCTTCTTGGTACTTGTTATTATTTTTGATTAGGTATATCTGTGAAAATGGGATAAACTGTGTCGTATAATATTTCTAGATGTGCTTCTCAGTTTAAATTTTGTTGTATAAAGTATAGCCAAATAATACGATCCTCATAAATTCCTTTCCAAGCTTTTAATTTCAATAGCTGTTTCTTGGAAGACACTTGGGCTTTCATCAGCCCAATAGCGGCAATTGTATCAATTTAATTTACCATTATAAAAAAAGAACATTTATCCAATAAACAAATATTAACAGGTTAAATGCCACCATATTAAAAATTTTAATGCCTCCGTTGCAGATATCTTTTTTTAAAAAGTATTTTTATTACTTTCTTTAAATTTTAAATCAAAATCTAATTCACGCCTTGTGCTTGGCGATACAAACAGGTCCAAGTGGTAGTCACAGAACCGTACCCAGATCTCTACGCCGGGCTCTGTTATTTATTATAAAATAATATATTGATAAAATAATTGCCTTCAAGTAGCAAATAAGAGGCATGAATTTGAATAAAAAGACCTTAAGTTTTTAGCTAGAATTTTATTATAAAACTGTATACTTTATTAAACTAACAAATGTATTTCAAATAACATTTCTTGATAGCTATAAATATACCGGGTGGAACCTCCGGTAACTCGATTTCCGTGCACCCAGCCCAATATCCAAGAAAAACTTTTTCTTTTGTAAATATGTGAAAAATTATCAAGAACGGGAATATCGAAAAAGCTTTGCACACTCTGAGATAGCGCAATCCCGGCGATGTTATTAAAAAAAACAAGTTGCGGCACTTGAATCACTGCAAAATTTTAACAACCTACTATGAAATTTTTTTTTGTGGAAATCTGAAGTTGCAGTTTTTGTCCTTGTTAAAAACATAATGCAGTCTCGCATTTTTTACACACAACATAAGTTTACCTAGTTCCTTGGCATAGCAACCTAGTAGTTTTCAGCGAAACCTTGTGTTATTCCATATGGGGATAATGGTTTTTCCTTGTCCACACTTGACCAGATGCGCAGGTATAAGGTTTATAGTGTAAGTTATTTAACATTATATTATATTTATACTTTATTAAACTAACAAATATATTTTAAATTACATTTCTTGATAGCTATAAATATACAGGGTGGAACCTCCGGGAACTCGATTTCCGTGCAACCCAGCCCAATATCCGAAAAGCCCATACTCTGATTGGACTGGTAAATCCATTTTATTGGTTATACAGTGTAAAATAATCGAGGTTACTCACATATATTCAATTTATTATACTAAAGTCGTCCTCTACATCCGAGATGTCGAATTCGCTTTCGCTACTCTCCCTTTTGTTCGCGTGTATTATCAATTGGTCTACGTCATCTTTCAGGTTGTCCGCAGTCCACATCTCAGTTTCCGTTTTCTCAACAACATGAGTGACATAATTGCGCCAATTTTGCTCTGTGGACAGGTGCGAAACCGTCGTCGATCAACTGGCGTACCATCGTCGTTTTTAAAAGTGATATTATGGGTACCTACATATCGCTTAACTTGGTTCCACGCCATTTCTATAGGATTCAATTCGCAGTGATATGGATGTGAAGCATACTCATCAAGATGATACTTATCGTATTGATCCTTAAAAGCACGCGCTGCTTCTATAGCTCGGATTTCAAATAACACTCCTCGAAAAAAATGTCTTTTTCCACTAGCCATTCCTTGATTGCAGCTTTATTCCAGGAATTGTTAGGGAATCTCCCTTACGGGAGTGGTACGATGCATTGTCCATTACAATGACATTCCTGCGACCATTATTTTGGTAAATTTGATATTAATGTCTCCTTAAACCACGACTCAAAATATGCGGCATCCATTTCATCGTGATAGTCGCCATCATTTTTCTTTTGCCAGAAAAACACGCTGTGTGCCAGGAAGGAAACCTCCTGAAAAACCTGAATGCAATAAAAACATATCCGTGGACCTCGTTTAGTAGGTGCTTTTAAGCCAGTACTTAACCCTTTGAGAAAAGCATCACGACTGTTTTGTATCGTAGTATCGCACCATTCGTAATTTATAGATTGGGCCAACATTAACCCACGATTCGTCCAATATTTATGATATTGCAATGGTCTTCTTTGGCCACGTTTCTTATAAACAAATCCAATATCTTTCAGAAGTCTGTATAAGTAGAAAAGAGACAACGGCTGTATATTCTCATTACCTTGTATAAAGTTATGTATATGCTTTAAGAATGGCGGCAAATTTTTCATGAAAAATTCACAATGAACAATTCTCCGTAGAATACTGCTTACACCCTCGTCATATGTGAATATTCCAGAATTTGATTGACACACTCGTTTTTTACCTTTTTTTTTTTGGCGATTTCAACGTTCCCACTCTGTTCTTTTCTTTTTTGAAATTGTAAATGCTTCTTTCGCTAACACCAGTCATTAACGAAGTACGTCTTACGCAGCACTTACATTAAGTTGTTCCGTATTTTGTAAAAAGCACAACATCAGATTTTCTAAACCACTACGAGTTTAGTGCAACCGTTAAATAATTCACCGGATTTAAACTTATGGGACTCCATGCTCTCGTTGAAACTCGGACTAAATTTTGAAGTGTAGTTTCGTTTTCCAAAAGCACTTTCCAACCCCTACCTATCCTTAGGATGGGTAGGGGGTGTGAAATAGGGAAAGCTTGGAGTTTTATCAAAATACTAATTATGACAAACAAGTTTATGCCATATTTGGGTGATTATGTTAATAATGGGAATTTGTAGCCAAAAGAAATGAAGACCTATTTATAGAAACCAACATAACTGTATTTTTAATATTTTACATACAATAGAAAAAATCTAATTTCTATGAAAGAATTGGAAATTGGAATATTATATATAATATCTATAAATAATATCATTTCCAAGTTTCCAAATTCTTTCCTAGAAATTAAGTAGGTTTTTTCTATTTTATGTAAAACATTAAACTACAGTTATTATATGTTGTTCTTGTAAAGAGGTGTTCAAATGTTACTCTTATGAATATGATTCAATTGTATATCTCAAGTTGACGTTTTATATGCAAAATTCATAGTTTTCGTTGTCAATAACCTCATCAATGCCTTTTTATTCTACTGTATATGTATACATGATTATACAATATTTTACTCGTACTGCCGGCAGATGCATTTTATCCAAGCCGGTCCCTGTGAAACAATGAGCAATCAACAGCTGGAGAAAACCGACAACCCTGCGCGTTTATGCTCCATAAGAAAAGCATTGCCGTATCTTACCCCGTACTGCATTTCTCAGTGTGACATTTCTCTATAGTCCTGTTGATAATGTGTTGGCAAATCTAACAAACGAAAACATAGTCGGCTTGCGGTTTTCTTGTCAGTACTTAGATTAGAGCGATATAATGCAGTTGTACGAGAAAGAGCATCAAAAACTTGAAAATATTGACAACAAATTCTGTCAGATGAAGAGTCAGATAAGTTTGGCGACACGTATCTTTCGGACCAGTACCAACCAACTGATTCTAGTGACAGTGAAAATAAAACGAATACTTTTGAACAGAATAAAAAAACGTGTGGCCGGAAATATCAAAACTCTTGGAACAAGATGTATCGGCGTCCACCAGTAAAGATAAAGAAATTATACGAATTTCGGAGAACATGTTGATGCTGCTATAGAATCTGTCATTGCCCAACATTCTGAAGTCTCCAAACAGGAAATTTTAGAAGAACCAGTAGTATGTAATACAATAATTAAAGCTACTTTCTGGAGGTCAACAGCGAAAATTTACAGAAATATACATTTGGGGACTATTTATAATTCTGTAAACTCTGAGATAGCGCGTTTTTCAGTTCTACGGATATTTTGTAGACGATGATCTTTTATGAATGATGGTAAATATCTAATTTATTTTGTTCAACTGATTTTGATCATCATGATTTTGATGTCACACATTCCGTGACAAAAAATTAAATTAGTACTTTAGATACTAGATACAGGTTTGATATAATGTTATTACGTTTTGATTTATGAAAATCAAAGTTATTTTGCCTAAAATATTTTCTTTTTATGAATATATAACAAAAAAATATATAATTACGTAATTGTTACCTATAAATATTATGGGCCATGTGAGTACTCGTTGACATCTCATAAGAACAGACCAAGTATATTTTCTAGACTATCTGGCTGGGCTCGAAATGTCCCCGTATATTTTAAATGACTTCGAGAAGCTGCTATTGAGCTTCAAAGCATTTTCTGACGACAAAGCGCGTTAGTCCACGTATATAACTTTTATGTGTCAGTCCGTGTTGGCCTTTCATGGCCCTTAACCTGTTAAATAAAAAGTTTGGATTACTCTTTATTGTGTCAGTCATAATCTTACAAATCTGTACTAAATGTATTATTCGGAGATGAAATTTGTACTGACTCACTACTCTGCAGACAATAGGGCACGAAAATCTAGATTCTTACGTTATTTTTTTAGTCCATGTAGTAAGTTCCAAAATAACATGTCATACAATTGCTATTTATGCCGCTTCATTTCAAATAAGTTAGTAAATCTTCTTTTTCTTATTAGACACTGATCATGCTTTATGAAATTTTTAAACTAGTTTTAATACGTATGAGTGATGAATTTGCTTATCTCGATGAAGCTGATTAAATAATTTCGCAGTCCTCCTCGCACACTTTTCATTTTTAATAAATACGAAAATAACTTTAATGAGTTTTGTGAGAGAATAGACCATTTCTGACAAATATAAAAAAATATTTATTTAATATTACTGTAAATTTCTTATGCACACTACCAACCACTAGGCGTTACGGTATTATTAGAAGGTGTAACACTTTTAACAAAATGATATTTTATTACAAGAACAGTACTAATATTATAAAAAGAAAAATCATCGACGCCTGAATTAATTTCCAGCAAAACACCTGTCTAATGATGTGTCACACATGATCTATTCCCTTCTTAAAATTAGGGGCTAATGTTACTGAAAAATCATTCAGTTATAATCTATGGAGAAGCTATAAGCATATTAACGTCTGTATTAAAAAAGGCGTCAGTAGGTGTGGCTAACGATCATACCAATATGGCGGTGGGATCAGGGCTTAACTCAATAATATTAAAACTACTATACAAATATGACTAGTTATTTAGAAGATTTAATCATAATCTAAGAAAGTGTAATACATTTTTAATAAACTATGATTTATTTATCCCGCGGTAAACACTAAAAACACGACATATTATACATAAAGATAAATTAATACAGTCAAATAACAAGTTGTATCTAAAAGAGATAATAATATAAATAATATTTTTAAGGGTAAAATAAATTTAGGGTATGAAATAAAAGAAATACATTCGTTTTACAACATATATTTTGATAACTACAAATTAACTGACACTTAAAAATTTAGTTCAATTAACAAAAGTATAAAAGTTATTGGCAAAAAAAATGACAAAAAAACATGAAGTAACAATAGTGATGGGAGATTTTAACGCAAAGGTTGGCAGAGGCAAGGTGAATGAGATCGTGGGTAACTTCGGCCTAGGAGAGAGAAACGATAGAGGTGATAGACTTATATGCTTCTGCCAGGAATATAACCTGCTATTAAGTAATACACTCTTCAAGCTCCCCAAACGTCGACTTTACACATGGAAATCCCCCGCTGACTCACCTGACAACATCATAAGGAATCAGATAGATTATATAGCAGTACCAACAAGATATAAAAACATGATAAAATCATCAAAAACGTACCCAGGTGCCGATGTTCCTACGGACCACAATCTGTTGGTATGCAGAATGGTCATGAGAGTAAAACGGCTCGAGAAAAGATCTAATTTAAACACAATTGATATTAAGAAACTCACTAACCCAAAAACCGAAATAAAAGTACGAGAACAACTAGGAAAGAAAATAAACGACATTATCGAGAACACGTCGGACATAATAGAGAGATGGGATAAATCGAGGGAAGCAATCCAAACAACATGCGCGACTCTATTAAAGCGTGACAGACGAAAGAAGAACGAATGGATGTCTGATGAGATAATGGATATGATGGACGAAAGACGTAAATTCAAGAATAAAAATGAAGAAAAATACCAGCAGATCCACAAAATCATAAGAACGAAAATTCGAGAAGCCAAAGAAAAATGGTTTTCCAACGAATGCAGGGAAATAGAACAATACGAACGAAAATACGACAGTTACAATATGCACAAAAAAATAAAATCAATGACAAACAAGAGGAAATTCAATAAGTCACCCAACAGCATAAAAGATGGCGATGGAAATCTTATCTCGGAGCCATCAACGATCTTAGAAACATGGAAATCATACATAGAAAAATTATTTGCATCTGACAGGACTGATGATCACCTATATGGAGAAGGAGAAACAGGACCTTCAATCCTTAAATCGGAGATAGAAGATGCCATTGCAGCACTAAAAAACAATAAGTCAGCAGGTCCGGACAATGTACCCTGCGAAATATTAAAGATCCTATGTAAATCAGACAAACAGTTCCTTGATAATCTAGTTGAACTTTTTAACAACATATATAATAGCGGTAAAATCCCGGAGAACTGGCTGCAGTCAACATTTATTACAATCCCGAAGAAACCAAAGGCCCAGATCTGTGATGACTACCGGCTTATAAGCTTGATTAATCATGTCACTAAAGCGTTCACTAAGATCATTCATAGAAGAATATATGATAAATGTGAGTCAAATATTGATAGATCGCAGTTTGGCTTTCGGAAAGCACTTGGAACTAGAGAAGCAATTTTCGCTCTCCAGGTGCTCATACAGCGGTGTAGAGACGTTGATAAGGACATGTATTTGTGCTTTGTGGATTTTAGTAAAGCATTTGACAATGTCAATCATGAACAATTGATAGATATTCTGCGAAAGACAGGTATTGACGACAAGGACATTCGAATTGTGGCAAACCTATACTGGGACTCTGAGATAGCGCG
>NW_027313356.1:0-22106 GCF_040954645.1 Diabrotica undecimpunctata | reverse complement strand
CGCGCTATCTCAGAGTGCGCTGTCCTGAGTTTTGAATTCGGTTAGGAAACTGTGTTGGAGTTCTATTACCCTGGACTCCCACATGAAGAGCATTTGGCTGATAGTTGTGTCCCTATCGCGCATCAGAGTGCTATAGGGGGGAAGGGAATGGTCTGAAGCATTGGAGCGCGGTGGAGTGATTCCCGATTTACACGAATTAATACACCTTGCACCACTGCATTGTTACACTCAAACGTAATTTTAAGGGGTGAACAAGTCTCTCAGGCTGGGTTTAAATAAATTGCTGCTGCTGCATGAATTTGATGTTCTGACCATTTTTGAATATTGAATCCGCCGGGCTGCCCCTTTTCAGTGAATATATTTAAAACAAGAAACATTTAGAATAGAAATTTTTTTTACAATTTTTAACATTCGATCCAAGTGGCTTCGAGTGGAAGCCAATAGTTTCAAATCATCCATATAAAATAGATGGTTAAGCTTTACCACTACAGTAGTGTTATTTTTTATAATAAAACCTGTGTCAGTTGAGTTCAGTAACTGGAAAATGGGCTAGACAAAATTTATAGCTTCATCGCTGGACAAAACCAAAGTGGAATCAACGAGTCTCCTTGGAATAGGAATCGGTTGATTGCAATATTTTTAGTTTTGATATTGTTTTTACCAGGTATTTGAAGGCTACATAAACAAGGGCAGAGGGACAAGTCCCTATTATCCCCAAAAACAAAGAAATTACAAAATAAAAAAATTTAAAAAATTTCAATTTTGGTTTAAAAGAAATACAATACAAGTTAATGATGATAAAATATGATGAAACTAAATTTGCTGGAACCTCAGCAATAAAACTAACAGCAAAGTAAATTTGCTAAAGAGATACCTCAGTAAACAGTGCTCAGAAGAAAACCATCATCATCATTATCCTGGCTGCCACGCAAACCCTGCATGGGTCCTGGCCTCCTCAAGAATTTCTCTCCAGTCATCCCTATCCATCGCCTCTCATGTCTTCATGTTATCAAGGAACCTTGTTCTGGGTCTTCCTCTTCTTTTCTGACCAATGGGTCTATCAAGCAGCGTTTTTCTAGCTGGGTCGTTTTGTTCCATCCGTATTACATGCCCTATTCACCTCAAACGTACTATCAAAAGAAAACCAAGTGGGTATATTTATTGCTTTTTTATTAATTTCAACGCGGAACTTTAATATCTTAGGCTTTGTGTACGCAAGCTACTTTTTATTTTCCTCAGATTTCCAATTAGGTAATCCGGATTTATATAATTGTTTTAAAAGATTTGAATTTGAATTCTAATGAGAAATGAGTAGTCAATGAGTAATTAAATTAGAGATCCATGCAGAATTAACGACAGTAATGAATAGAACAAAAAGAAAAAGAGTATGGAAGACGTCCAAGAAAAAGCAGCAATTTGCCTATATAAAGAAGAAAAAGAAGTTATAAAAAAGTTAGTACTTGATCAAACTTATCAATGAAGAAAATCTTCAGTCCTTAAAACTACTATTTAACAAAATATATACTGGAATATACACTGGAATCTTCCTAGAAGACTGGCTTAGATCAACATTTATACCCACATCTAAGAAAATAAAGCAAATAGATGCTCACAGTTCAGATTAATTAGCCTGATGAGTTATTTTACTCAAAATTGTACCTCAACGTATATACAGATAATGCGAAAGAAATCTGAGCTACAATCTATTTGGATTTCGTATGAGGCTTGGTACGAGGGAGGCATTATTTGGCCTCCAGATATTACTACAAAAATGCCGAGATCAACGAAAAGACGTGTTTCTCTGTTTTATCGACTACGAAAAAGCGTTTGATCGTGTAAAACACAAGGAACTCATAGAAACCCAAACACAACATGGTATAGTCCAAAACACGGTGGCCCTTATTAAATACCCATATTGGGATCAAATGGCGTCGATTAAAATAGACAATCGTATGACAGCAGAGATGTAAATAAAAAGAGGAGTTCGCCAGTGCTGCGTACTTTCTCCACTATTGTTTAATATATAATCCGAAAAGATCTTCCAAAATGCCTTCGAAAATATTAAAGAAGGAATAAAAATCACCCAGACAAAAGGACTTCTACAAGGCTGTGCTACGTCCCCTACTCTGTTTAAAATATTCTTGGAAAAGACACTCAAACCATGGAGGAGAAAGTGCGAAGGAATGGGCATACCAGTAAGAGACGAATACCTATACACCTTAAGTTTTGCCGACGATCAAGTAGTCATCGCACAAGATGAAGAAGATCTCAGCTTTATGCTCAGAAAACTAGAAGAAGAATATAAAAACAACGGAATGGAAATAAACTTAGAGAAAACCGAATACCTAACAACAGAAAACAAGGATATGAGAAACCTAGAGATAGACGAGGGAAGACAAATAAATGGAACAGATAAATTCAAGTATTTAGGAACCATAATATCGAACCAGGGAACAACAGAAGAAGATATAAACAACAGACTGAGACAAACAAGAAACTGTATAAGACAACTAAACTCAGTGTTGTGGGATAAGAACATTACGATAAAGACAAAAAAGAGAATATATAATACCCTGACAAGAAGTATCCTGACATATGGTTCCGAAAACTGGACAATAAACAAGAGAAATAGAGGTAGAATAAAAGCAGTAGAAATGGAGTTCCTGAGGAGAAGCTGTAGACTTACAAAAAGAGACAGAATTGAAAACGCAGAGATTAAGCGGAGAATGGGAGTGCAATCAGACATAATCGACTATATAGAGGAGAAGGGACTATCCTGGTACGGCCACGTCAGAAGAGCGGACAGAGGACGCTGGATAAACAAAATCACAGAATGGAGCCCGATTGGAAGAAGAAAGAGAGGAAGACCCCGAAGGTCATTCAGAGATGAAATCGACGAGGCTGTGGAGAAAAAAACCCTGCGAGATGGAGACTGGAATGACAGGGAAAATTGGAGAAAACGGTTGAGTGAAGGAAGACAGTGAAAACTGTGGAAATCCTTAGCAGTAGAATAAAAATCAAGGGAGAATATGTAAACAATTTAAGCTACAGACGACATCGGCATTATTGCGGACAATGCTGGGGGTTTGCAACGACTTTTGAATGTCATAACCAGAGAGGGAGATAACTTGGGGCTAAATATAAACACAAATAAAACAAAAGTAATGGCCGTTACACGTGCAACAAATGCCGACATTAATATTCGTATCTACAACAAACAGATAGAACCCGTACAAAAATTCCAGTATCTTGGTTGCTGGATAACAAACGATCTTTACTACGAAGTTGAAATACATGCTCGTATAGAGTATGCTAGGTCCGCTTTTCAAAGAATGAAAAAATTTCTAATAAACTCTACCTTATCGTTGGATATCCGATACCAATTTGAAAAAACATTCATTTATTCCATATTGCTATACGAAGTGGAAACATGGACTCTCGAAATCACAAGTATGAGACGTATAGAAAGACGTATAGTAGAAGCCTTTGATATGTGGGTTTTTCGAAGGACACTGACGATCTCTTGGACAGAGCACGTGACCAACAACGAGGTGATGAGAAGAATGGGAACTGAGAAAAATACAACTTTCCACGACTGATAATGGAAGGGAAAGTGGAAGGAAGAAGAGGTCCAGGAAGAAGAAAATGCTCCTGGCTGAAAAATGTAAGAGACTGGACAGGCATGGACACACATTCTATACTAAGAACAGCTCAAGATAGAGAGCAATTCCCTGTAGTTATAGCCAACCTTCAGCAATGGAGAAGGCACCTTAAGAAGAAGAAGTACTTGATCAAAAAATATATTTTCGCTTCAGTTTTCTATTGTTTATATACTTGGTTTGATCAGGCTTGATGGCCGATGTTGTTGTTTTTATTAGAAAAAAATAATAATTGTAATTTATTTTATTTACTGTTTAATCATACCTTTTTATCTCAATAAACACTCACTTTTTATACTCTAAAAAATAGATTGCAAATCATGCATAATTTTATTTTAATAAAATAATCTAAAGCCGATCTCAAATGCGATATTCCAAGTACTTCAATAAAGATAAATCTGTCCCTTTATTTAAAACACTGCACCATCATCTGTTTATCGGGTCGGCTTCTAATATAAGCCAAAGATGGGGGCTCTGTTATGATAACGAAGGTCAACATCAGCGATTAGATTTAATATAGTCTAATTAGTGTTCCTCTATTCAACAATGCGGCGGGAAATTGTTTGGTTTGTCGGTGTTTTAGCCATTGTACTTGCAGAAGATAATTATTTGTTTGAAACAAAGTATATTGATGTGCCTTTAGATCACTTTAGGTAAGAAAAATAATTATTATATACCTACTAACAATGCACAACAAAAAATAGTTGTTAGAAGTCATTAAGTTTTTTGTAATTATTGTGCTATATGAGAAGATATTTCATAAATTAATACCAAATTATTGTAGAATTTTTTATCTCCAAGTCATTATGAAGTCGTTTGTATTTGATGGGAATACTAACAAAAGCAGGTAGCAGATATAACCACAAATAACAGTCCTGTGTTTTGGTCTATTTGTGTATTGTAGATACCTTTTGAAACTTACCGACACCACGAAATTCAAATAACTTTTTAATGAGGTTAAGATTTCTGCAATAATTTGTTGGTAACTTATAACTTTGGCATTTTAAGGTATTGAAGACTTTATTGTCTATTTTCCTCTTTGGTTTCCAACATTTTTACGTCCATACCAAGCTAACCTTTTTTTCTGTATATGATCCATTATATCTGAATAATTTGTGTTTCTTTCCTGGGCCCTTTTGATTGAAAGAATCTCTGGTATCACTGAAGCTGAAACTTATTGTGTTTGCTGCCTATTGTTGTTTCTTACACTCAGTCTAGGATCTTTGTAGAAGTTTGTCTTTTACTTGGTGTGTCCTAAATATATCAGTGGCTTCTTTTGGTTGTCCATATAGTTTTTGTCTTTTGCCGTCCAGCACCTCGCAATAAATGTTTTACACTTTCTGGTTCCTTATCACAGAGTCTGCAGTTAAGGTATTCATAGTAAATGCCTACTTTATTTAGTAATTCTGTTACTTGTGCATTCTCGGTCAACATTCCTGTTATTTTGCTCAGTTTTTTCCTATCCATATGAAGCACTACCTCTATTATATTTGTACATTCTCCACCAATGAAGATTTTGACATGTGTTTGTTTTGAAATTTTCTTCCAATATCTCTCATGACTTCCTCGGATCCAGCCCTATGTAGCCCTACGTAATATTCTCATTTGATACTCCCAGAGTTACAGCCGGTCTGTTTGATTCGTTTGTTCCTCTTTTAGGAAGCTCATCTGGTCTCCCAGTTGATTCAGCTTTTTTATGCACTCTCACGTCAGTCTGGACGTAAATTCCTGAGTGCCAGTCACGCCAGTGCCTTCGGTGCCGCTTGACTGTCAGACAGTATATGAATCTGCTCTTTTTCATGGGCTCTCTGAGTATATTATTCGTCCCTATATATTTGGGTTTAAGTTATTTGTTCTGTTTTTTTAGCGACCCTACAACTTACCTGTTGTTTTATTTTCTATTTGTTGTTCTTTTTGATTTTTCTTGCTGTTCTAGTAATGGTTTTGTTCATAACACTGGTTTAGTTTGTTTTTACAGTCTCGTATTTGTCTTGGCCTATTTATATCTTCCTCAGCTATTCCTCTTTTTAAAATTATGACTCCTATATATTTAAATTTGAGTGTTTTTTCTATTTCCTCATCCAGTTCTCTTATTTCATTACTTTCTGTCGTTTACTATGTTGTTTTATTTAAGTTTTTTAGATCTTATTTCTTATGCGTAATCCTAAAACTGAGGTCATCTTCCTCTTGTAGCCTTTAACAAATCTCGGAACGTAAACCAGGCCTGTAACAGTCCTTTTGTTATCTTGATTGGAAAATGTATTTTGTTTTAAGTTTAATAACTACATTGTAGAGCGCATTTACTACATTTGTTAATTTTGTGTGAAACTTTAATACCGTTTTTTGCTTCCATTAATTTAGTACTATGAATTAAGACCTAATGCCTTCTTGAGGTCGATAATTGCTAATTGGACTGGTCAATTTTTGGCCTTCTTTTTCTATTTATAATAAAGTTGTCCCAAGCCCGTCAAAACTGACTTTATCCTTTATTCCAACGAAAAAGGAGGAAAATTATGACGACAGTTCAACCCTGTGTCCTATGAAAAAAAAAAATATTGCTAAAAACCTAATCAAAAAGGTTCGGACCAGACAAAAACCTTTACGACTGACCAAGCTACGGAAAAGAATTACAAATTGTGTAATATGTAATGTACAGGACCTTCCAAAGAAAATAAATATATCGGTATTGTAGTCCTAATAGAAACCAAGAAAAAAGGCAGACGATCAGGAAGATTGGGAAAATATGACCGCTTCTATAGTGTGGTTCTTATAAAAAAGAGACCACAACATGGAGTACTAATCACCATCGAAAGAGGGATGTAAATTATCTCGGGGTTACACTAAACCCGAAACTAACCTGGAACCAGCAATAAAAAAAATAACACGCAGTGCAGTTACAATACTTATGAGGGTCAGGAGTATGTACGGGAAGAAATGGGGATTAAAACCGGACATGGTACACTGGGTGTATCCCATGATAATCTAACCCCCAATTACCTATGCAGCTACAATGTGGTGGACTAAGACTAAGACTTGCATGTACGGGGATAACTGGTGCCATGCGTACTACTCCAACAGTAGCTATGGAGGCTCTACTAGGCCTGCCTCTCCTGCATTTGATAAAATAAGGAGAAGCAAGATTGGCAGCATACAGAATAAAACAATCACTTACAAGGAGACAAATTTATAATGATGGCAGAGGACCCTCACAGGGACGTCACAATCCTTGTCATATGAGTATCACAAGGATTGCGACGAAGGACATTTTAATGAGAAACCAGATCATATGATAAAAAATACAAATTTATAAATTCACACAGGGTGTCTGTTCCAGACAGAAATGTATGGAGAGACCAGAAGTACCATAACAGAGTAAGATCTTGTATACAAATAGATGCAAAACTACGGAGGCGGTAAAGGGCATGAATATACTCCAATAATCCAGGAATTAGGGAAATCTTTGCTTTGGGGAGGAACTGCACTATTTTTAGGCAGAGATTTATGCGATATGGCATTATACAAAACGAAATAATGAGAGAGCTCTTGGAAAAGAGCAGATCCATATATTTTTTGACAGTGAATCGGTACTGAAGGCACTAGCGTGTCAGGAAGTAACGTACAGGCTGATGTGAGACTGCATCAAGGAACTGAATGAACTTAGAGGCTTCAACAAGATTTAGCTTGTCTTGGTACCAGGACATCACGGCATCAAAGGCAACGAAACAGCAGAATAACTTACAAAAAGTGATTCAAACAAATCAAACGAAAAAGCTGTAATTCTGGGAATACTAAAGACTGCAGTTCATAGAGCTGTAAAAACTGGATCAAAAAGAGTCAGAAGCGATATTAGGAGAGAATCTCAAAACAAATATATAAAAAAATCTTCATTGGTGGACCATGTAGAAAAAGAACAAAGGAACTGCATCACATGGGCAGGAAATAGTTGAAAACAGTAAAGAATGTTGACGGGGAATGCACCAGCAAAAGATTTCCTGACTAAAATAGGCATTTACAATGGAGACCTTAACTGCAGAATCTGTGATAAGGAACTAGAAACTGTATGGGCAACCAAGCAACTTTCGCCGTTTTCGGCGCCTCAATTCATCAAATCTGTAGCAAAGCAAAGCTGAAATTTGTAAGTCTTTTACACATTTCGTACAGCTCAAAAAGCCAGAAAACGACAGTCGTTTACCCACTTTGTTTCTGCAATGACTGTTCGCACTACTGTATAATAACTAATAACTTATATCCATCTCTTCGTTTATTACCTTTCCAAAGAATTTTTTGCCCACAAAGTACAATAATCATTCTCGCTTGCATGAAATCGAAGAGCTTTTTTCTTTTATTTCTCATACTCCTCAGGGTTAGCTTTTCCGGCCACTTCCGTCCTCTAAGAGGTAGCTCTAGCTCACTCTTTGCAGGGGTCAGGCTAGGCTACAACTACGCGTCGCTTACGAGGAACATCCTAGATGCTAAACTGTTTTTCGTATTACTTCCCTCCATGGTTTTAGCAATGTTTTTACTGCCGGATACCTGTCATGATACAAACCTCACTCTTAAACCGAGCTTAGGACCGTCACTGATACTTATTGAACTACTCCATCCACCCAGCTACTACCAGAATCGTAGTTTATTATACCAGATGTATAGACGAGTAATTAACAATAAATTTTAAATATTCTTTTTTTTGCAGCTTTACACAGGACACGAAGTTTAAATTAAGATACTTAATCAATGACACATATCACGAAGAGGGAGGTCCAATTTTCTTTTATACAGGAAATGAAGGTGATATTAAAAATTTCGCTAGGAACACAGGGTTCATGTACGACATAGCCCCGCAATTCAATGCCTTACTTGTATTTGTGGAACACAGGTAAAATCTTGAATTACATTTTGTAAGTATTTAAATAAAAACATTCAAGAATACTTAAAGAAGTATTAGCCCAGTCTGGTTAAAAAAAAAAGGTGGAAAAATGTTTCGCAGATATCTGAAGCTTTTAAGACATAGGTGGGGGATACTAGATGATGAATAGATGAAAAGATACTCCTAGTTTTACCTTGCGTTTTTTTTAAGCAATAATTTATAGTCACAATTTGATTTTTTGTCTATAAATTGTTTCCCTTATATTTTAAATAAACAGTATTTATGTCATTTTTTTATGTCAAGAATATCTTTATTTTCCCGTTTTTTTAATTAAAATTGATAAATAATTTACAGAGATATTTGCAAAAAAGCAGTTTTTTTGCACTAATTTATAAATTTTATTAATTTTTTTATTAACAAAATAAAAAGGTATTAATACATTTAAACATCAAGGAATTACCATCTTTTAGATTTATGCGAAATTTCCCCCCGATCAGTCAAATATTTTATAAGTTATTTAATTTGTTTATCCCTGAGGCTAATTATTTAAACTATTGAGCTTGCCCTATGCATGATGCTAGACACATTCAGCAAATTTCATAGGTTTCTCTAAGACTTGGACTATCTCAGAAGTTAAATGCATATTGAGTTTTCATCGAAATTATTTACAAAATAAACGTTTGAAAAAGGGGTATGTTTTTTACTTATAAACAATTGTAATAACTTCTATATTTTTCAAGCTACAGACTTGTACGTACAACCATTGGATAGCTGGTAAAAAAGCTCACATTAAAAAATAAAAAACCTTCTATGACCAATAGGAATGAAGTTAGTGACAATTTTAAAAAAATCATATCTCCATCGTTTACAAACAGTAAGAAGTAAAATTTGCACAAATTTTGAATGAAAATCTAAACTTTATATTGAAACTTAAATTGAAAATAGCTATAAAATTTATCTAATTTTTCGAAAGGACGGTACTTTCGAAAGATCAACATAGGAAAGTGGAGAGGATATCTGTTTCAGGTTTGTTTTTTTTCGGCATCGGAACTTCAAATTGCAACACGTAAGAAAAATTTACATTATCTCGGCTTCCTTTGCAGCTGCAAGCCTCTTTTTTTTATTCTGGTGTAGCTCGTCGAAATATGAATAACTACATAGTTTTCACTGGCCGGAAAATATGGGACAACTCGGAAAAATTGAGTCCATTTGAAATGTATTAATAATGATGACATAATTTTCACCCCCCATAAATCTCGGAAAATCCCGGAAAATCAACATATGTTTTTTCATTTTATATCAATGATGTAATAATACTTATATATTTTATAAATTAAATTTCAGGTAATTTTTTACACATTATATTATTATATTCCTTATATTAATTATAATTGTTTGTATTTTTATAATTAACAATATTGATTTTTATTCTATTTTTCTTATAAATATGATATACAATATTAATCTAATCTGCCTTACCGCTTTGATAAAATAAGTCGATTTTTTCATCACTTGCCTTATTAAATTTTGCAATGTTTATTGAACTTTACTTTTTTATTTTCTTTACATACATTGGTTTAAAAGTTAAAATTTGGTTCATTTATTCGACTTCACTGTCAGGTTTAAACCTTTTTGTTGCAGGTTGTTTGTCTTCACTTATTAAGTGAGTCTTTCCATACATTAACATATTAATGGGCGATCTTAATGCCAAGGTGGGTCAAGGTAAGGTAGGAGAACAAGTATAAAAATATGGGCTTAGAAACAGAAATGACAGAGGAAATCGATTGATTCAATTTTGTCAAAGTGAAGACTTCGTAATAACAAATACCTTTTTCAAATTACCTTCTCGACGGTTATATACATGGACATCTCCACAACATACCAAAGAAAAAATAGTGAGAAATCAAATAGACTACATTATGATAGCAAGGAGGTATCGTAATGCTGTTAGATGTACTAAGACGTACTCAGGAGCTGATATAGGCTCAGA
Organism: Diabrotica undecimpunctata; assembly: GCF_040954645.1. Classification (NCBI taxonomy): domain Eukaryota; kingdom Metazoa; phylum Arthropoda; class Insecta; order Coleoptera; family Chrysomelidae; genus Diabrotica; species Diabrotica undecimpunctata. Next base: position 11,590 of record NW_027313356.1, on the reverse strand, counting down.
TCATAACCCGGTAGTTACTGTGATAGAGGCGAGACCCAAAAAGATTAGAAGACCACACAGAAAGTCACTAGATTTAAATAAACTTAGAAACAAAAATATACGACAAGAAACAGGAGAAGAAATAAATGAAAACCTCCGTTCAGTGCAGCAACAAATTAACGATACAAACAACGTTAACCAAAAATTAAAGTACCTACATAAATACAGCTATACAAACAGCAGGAAAAAAACATCTTACAAAAACAACAACAAAGAATAAGGGGTGGATGACACAAGATATACTAGACTTGATGGAACAAAGAAGAAAGATGAAGAATTACCCAAACAAATACAAAGAAATAAATAAACACATAAAAAAGAGAATAAAAGAAGCCAAAGAGAAGTGGATTAAAGAACAATGTGAAAAAATGGAAACCTATGAGAAAAAGTACGATGCGTTCAATATGCACAAAAAAATAAAAGAGATAACAGAAAGAAATGCCAAATAGGTAAACTTAAAGACAAAGATGGAAATCTTATTGTAGATCTAGAGAATAAAATAAAAAGATGGACAGAATACCTGAATGAATTATTTGAAGACGATAGAAACAACTTAACTCAGATAATCAATGCAACTGGGCCAGACATATTGAAAGAAGAAGTAGAATACGCAATAAGAAACGCTAAAAATGGAAAAGCAAATGGACCTGATGAAATTCCTACAGAACTGTTGAAGCTTTTGAATGTTTTGAATAATAAATCCGTAACCATAATATTAAATTTTGCAGCGACAGTTTCCCCTCCACTTTCCTATGTCGATCTTTCGAAAGTAACTTCGTTTCGAAAGGTTTTAAGTTTTGAAAAATTGAATGAATTTCATAGCTATAAACTTCAATATAAAGTTTAGATTTTCATTCAAAATTTGTGCAAATTTTACTTTTTAATGTTTATAAACAATGGAGATATAATTAACAAAAAAATTGTCGCTAACTTCGTTCCTATTGTTCATAGAAGGTTAATTTTTTTGTTAAATATGAGTTTTTTTACCAGCTATCTAATGGTTGTACGTACAAGTCTGTAGCTTGAAAAATATAGAAGTTATTACAATTGTTTATAAGTAAAAAACATACTCATTTTTCAAACGTTTATTTTGTAAATAATTTCGATAAAAACTTAATATTCATTTAACTTTTGAAATAGTATAACTCTTAAAGAATCCTATGAAATTTGTTAAATGTGTCTAGCATCATTCATAGGGCAAGTTCAATGGTTTAAATAATTAGTCCCAGGGATAAACAAATTGAATAACTTTTAAACTATTTGACCGATCGGGAGGAAATTGCGCACAAATTTAAAGGACGGTAATTCCTCAATGTTGAAATGTATTAATAACATTTTACTTTGTTAATAAAAAAATTAATTTAATTTATAAATTAGTGCAAAAAAACTGCTTTTTTGCAAATATCTCCGTAAATTATTTATAAATTTTAATTGAAAAAACGGGAAAATAAAGATATTCTTGATATAAAAAAATGGTATAAATATTGTTTATTTAAATTATAAGGGAAAAAACTTATAGATAAAAAATCAAATTCTGACCATAAATTATTGCTTAAAAAAAACGCAAGGTAAAAATAGGAGTATCTTTTGATCTATTCGTCATCTAGTAACCCCCATCTATGTCCTAAAGGCTTTAGATATCTGCGAAACATTTTGCCGTGAAATCGATAATTTTTGTATAACCAGACTGGGCTATATTACTATTTATTGAAAATCGCTAATGATATACATGGTTTTTACCTTCAAATGGTTTTTAGTATATTTTTTTGCTTATCTGACTATCATTAACGCTAGAATCGTGCATATTTTAAAATGCTAACAAAATAAAGAAGTCCAAACAAAGTTCTGTCTTATTAATTTATGTAAATATTGTTGTTTCGAAGCAGATTTTTGATTCTAGCACAGCCCATAATTCGATGGAGTCAAATGCTTTTAAAAATCCACAAACTCCATACGTCACATTCGATACAATTTTCTATTAGTATTTTTACGGTGTGTCTTGCGGTGTGGTCTATGGGCCTTAAATATTTTCTGAATCCAGCCTACTCGATAGATTGGTAGAAGTCGAGCTTATTTGTTGGGTGGTTGGTTATGATTTTGCTCTGTAATTTTCGATGTTCGCTTTGTTTCATTTCTTAAATAGTAGGATGTCTTCGGAATTATACCATTTTTAAGGAAGCTTTCCTTCGTCGATTACTTTATTAAATAAAATATTTAATAGGTGTTCTATTTTTCTGCTACCAATTTTGCTAACCTATCTGAGGTCACTTCCGGTATAAAATTTGTTTAGTACTGTCACGTTGGTGCATATATGTTTGTTATTGGTGAGTATGTAATCTATCTTGTTTTTAGTTTTCTGTTGTGGGCTGATCCATGTCCATTCACGTTGTTTAGATTTAAAAAAAAAGTATTGAGGCAAAACGAGCTTTTGTTGTGTAAATAGTTGAACTGAACATTGAAAATCTCTCTGTGAGCATCAAATTTTCGCTCCTGTTGCCCTTCCTATAGCGACCGATATATTGTGTGTCGCCTTTGTCTTTTGTTTCAATTTTTGCATTAAAATCACCAATAACATGGTTTTCTTACTCAACGTCAATGATAGAGCTAACTTCAATATACAAAATTATGTTTTTCCAATACTAATAAATATCACTGCCTTATAATTGTATTTAAACATTTCAACAGTATTTACCTCAAGTGATTGTACATGTACATGATTTACAACCTATGATTGTACATAAAGCACTAATATTAAATTTTTTATGTAATGTAGATATTATGGCGAGTCATTACCCTTTGGAAATCAATCTTACTCATCTGTCGACAAGTTGGGGTATCTTTCGTCTCAGCAAGCACTGGCAGACTTTGTTTATGTCATAGAAGCACTGCAGGAACAATATGCTTATAATAAAAGAGATAAAAATCTTCCCGTCATAGCATTTGGTGGTTCCTACGGCGGGATGTTATCAAGTTGGATAAGAATGAAGTATCCCAGCTCTGTGTTAGGAGCAATATCAAGTTCTGCTCCCATTTGGCAACTGGGAGGACTCACTTCCTGCGAAATATTTAACAGGATTACTACTAGTGTATATGCAAGCTTTGGAACAGATAAATGTACAAATGGTATAACAAATGTTTGGAAAGCAATAAGGTAAGAAATTGTTTTTTAATTGGTATCTAAATAACGAAAATATTTTCTATTCACATACACACATACAAAATAGTAAATTTTTTGTTTTTGCATATTAAAAACCGTATACATGTAGACCACTTTTTGTGGACTTTAGGAACTGTAAACAGAGGTTTTCTTTAAATCGGCAGTATATTGAAATTATTTACTTTCATATTTTTCTCAAAAATCATTTTTATAGATGTTTTTAATTAACGATTAAATATCTACATCTAGGTAAAAATAAATTTTCGTTAAAGTGTCGGTTACGCCATATAGTGTTATTGACATATAACACTATATGGCGAAATAGACACAATAACACTGAGATGAAATCAAGAATTTATAAATCCAATAATAAGCCAATAAAAACATATGCCTCAGAAATAAGAGCTGACACAGCCACAACACAAAGGTGACTGGAAACGGCAGCGACGAGAGTACTGAGAAGAATTACAGGAAATACGGTCAGAGATCGATGCTGTAAAAGTTTGTAAACAGTGAAACCGGTAGCAATTCTTTTTTTTTCAACCTTTATAAAACATACAGGGTTTCAAAAAAAGGTAACCCCGTCTCTAGGGGAGGTAAAAAACTGAAAAACAATTGGGGTTTGCTTAGTAAAAAATTTTCGTAACGCCATCCGTTTTCAAGATACAGGGCGTTGAAGAAAAAAAATTTACGCATTTTTTACGATTTTGCCGAAACTACTGGCAACATTGTAATGAAATTTTATACGAATATGTTTTGGAAGCTGATACATCCCATGAATTTGTTTTTATATCTGATTCTCATAGAGGGCGCTAGTTACACGGATCGTACTAAGTATTAGTCAATATAACTTTTTTAAGAGTATAATTATTAATCAAAATTTTAAGTACCTTAAACATCATTTAATTTTACACTTTAACTCTTGTACTCTTGGTAAAACTCGATACTGTGTACCGTTTTCGGAATATTTTGATTTGAAAATTATGAAGTAATAATTGATGCTGGTAGTAATGATAAAGTTCTAATAGGTATACCTCTATTTTCTCCAAGTATGTCATGGAAATCTGACATTTATTGATTGTTATGACGATAAATCAACAACAATTAGAGTTTTGAAACCTTGTTATTTGTAAAATCAAATCAAAATGTACTCAAATGTTGAATACACTGACATGTTATTAACCTTAGGCGAATGTTTAGGATGTTCTAGTGCAGCTGTGACACGTTATGCAGAAAAGTTTCCTAGAAGAAACTTACCAAGTAAAAAAACATTTAGAGCCGTTGAACGACGTTGTCGAGAAACTGGGAATGTGAGACCAAATAAAATAAATTTTAAATTTACTTGATCAAGATCCAACAGTTAGCGTAACGAATATAGCAAGACAAACAAATACTTCTTCTTCAAGTACCTGGCGGATACTGAAATAACAGCAATTACATCCTTATCATTACAGACAAGTCCACGAGCTCTTGCCAGATGATCTACCGGTTAGAGTGGATTTTTGTGAAACATTGCAACAAAGGATAGCCCACAATCCAATTTTTTTAAAATGCATTCTTTTTACGGACGAGACCACCTTTACGCGACAAGGTATGTTTAACTTCCATAATGCACACTACTGGTGTGATGAGAATCCACGAGTCAAAAGAGTATCACATTACCAACACTCATTTAAAGTTAATGTTTGGGCAGCAACTTTAGGTAACAAATTAATAGGTTATCATATTCTACCTGAAAATTTAAATGGTGATATATATTATCTTGATTTTTTAAACAATTCCGTATTCGAGATATTAGAAGATTTAACGCTAAACGAGCGAAGATCTTTATTTTTTATGCACGATGGAGCTTCACCACACTTTGATAGAAGGTGTCCTAATTGGTTGAGTAATCATTTTCCGAATCGATAGATCGGTAGAGGTGCAGAAGCTCCGATTCATTGGCCTCCTCGGTCATCGATTTTAACCCTTTGGACTACGCAGTTTGGTCGTATATTAAGGAAAAAGTCTATGCTACAGAGGTAAATTCACGCCAAGAATTGGAAGAAAGAATTCAACGTCAATTTAATGACATCATAGCTGATCCCCTACCGATTAGAAGGTTAATGGAATCTTTAGAAAAAAGAATAGACTTGTGTATTCGCGAAAACGGAGGGCATTTTGAACACTTACTGTAATTGAATTTTATTTTAAGTTCTTAGTCATTAATTAAATTTTCTTCTTGTGCCTTTTTCGTGTAAAAATGAATGATGTTTAAGTTTACTTGAAATTTTGATTAATAATTATACTCTTAAAAAAGTTATATTGACTAATACTTAGTACGATCCGTGTAACTAGCGCCCTCTATGAGAATCAGATATAAAAATAAATTCATGGGATGTATCAGCTTCCAAAACATATTCGTATAAAATTTCATTACAATGTTGCCAGTAGTTTCGGCAAAATCGTAAAAAATGCATAAATTTTTTTTTCTTCAACGCTCGGTATCTTGAAAACGGATGGCGTTACAAAAATTTTTTACCAAGCAAACCCTAATTATTTTTCAGTTTTTTACCTACCCTAGAGACGGGGTAATTATTTTGTCAATAGTTTATAAATATGGGAAAGTAGATTTATGGGCCTGTAGTTTCTGAGGTTGGTAGCATTGCCTTTTATATGAAGTAGGAAAATTTCTGCATCATGCCACTGCCAGGAACTTGCCATAATCTTTTTCCAGACACTTTCAAGGCATCGGCCACTATTTCATCGCCTCCGGAGGTACATATTGTTTTTTATTTCTTGCACTGACCTTCGAAATTCATTAAGTGTTATGTCCGGTAAAATTGCAGATCCCTGATTAATTATCTTTAGTAATAATCTGCTTTGGTAATAATCATATCAAAAGATACCAGGCTTCCTTATTTGGCATGCGCCAGTTAAAGGAGACCTGCATACAATGGGGTCATTTGATGTAGAAAAACTACAGAATCTTTAACAGTAAATTATATCTTACATGACTACCAAGTACTAGATGAAGAGTGGAAATCACTTTTTGTAGACCACAAAAAGACTCTAACAACATATGACCAATCTGCCAGACTTAGGTATACAAGCTGGTACAAGATTCCAAAATTTTGAAATGAGTATCACACTTAACTGAGAGTATATTTTGATTGGCTGTTTTTAGAAGTAATTCTTCAAGTAGTTGAAATTACAATAATTAAATATGGAATTTTATTTATTTATTTTTTCATGAATAAGATAATTCCTGTACTGAATGTTAATTAGAAGTTTATATAGCATTATCTTTTATTTTTTACCCAAATATGCATATAAAGCAACTATACAAAATACGTACCCATCATTCACATCTCTATACTAAATGTAAATATTTTCTACTATAGTTTTTCAGTTTATAACTTTCTGTTTTAGATCTTTTACTAAAACTCCCGAGGGTAAAGCAAACTTAACATCTACGTGGAACCTGTGCTCTCCAATTAAAACGCAAGGTGATGTAGATCAACTGATAGATTGGGCAGCAGAACTTTTAGTTAATATGGCGATGGCTAATTATCCTTACCCTAACAACTTTTTAGTAAATTTGCCTGCTTATCCTGTTAGAGAATTTTGTAATAAATTTAATAGTCACAGATGGAATGAAGACTATGGTTTGCTGGTTGCAGTTGTTGATGCATTGGGAATCTATACTAATTATACCAAAACAGCGAAATGCAATAATATAAATGTGACGTCACCTAGTGTTAGTGATGAGGGTTGGAATTTCCAGGTAATAATTATGTAGTATTTTTCCTGTAATAATATTTTATTCTTCCAATAGTATGATAACCTGTTGAATATATTTCTATAAACTGTTTTTAATTTGATGGTTAAATATTGGTTATGGATTTTGGATGCAGTGTGAGTTGTGGATGCTCACTCTGCAATAAAATTCTGCAACAAAAAAGTAATCTCTGCTGATTCTGACGATTCATTTCAATGAAACAGAGTTACTAGAAATAAAATTCTAGCTCTGCCAAAAAAATTTACTCTGATGTCCCCTAGACGTGAAGAGATGGAAAACTCCTACAGCAAACCAGGCGGTTTGGATAAATAAATAGATAGTTTATTTGACTAGGTTACACAAGGTTTATAGCAAGTCGTTTTAGAGTTGCATATTCAATAATCTTAGATAGGTACCACAGATGGAACAGACATTGGTCGAAAATTAATTCAGAATTACCTTGTTTTAATACCGATAAAACGATAAATGAAGTTTTTAGTATACTGGGAGAAACACCAGTATTAAAAAAACCATTTATAATGCCTTTAACCTTATATGTTAAGGTAGAAGGAACTTTAAATCTCTTTGCTGCCCTTGCAATGACCTCGCCTGCGATAGCGGCCTCCATTTGTTCTTCAGAGTAAGACAACATCTGACCTTTGATCGGCGGCATGATAAAATCTAAAAAGAGATTAGTGCGAGTCATTTTAAACATTTCAAATGTTTGTATTGACATTTGTTATATGTAACTATAGTTTTTAATAAAACTCATATAACTCATCAACATGCGTACTCGACATTTCTTTAAAATAAAATAAAGGTGAAATAAGTCCATAGAATTCCAGTAATTTAAGCCTTTCCTAAGCATTGAAAACAACCTGCCTCGGAAACAGGTAACAATGTTTTTGGTGTATGGAATTTACACAAGCATCAGCGCGTAAAATTTACTAAACGCTGTGGTATGCACTGAATCAAATTATACATTCCGATTTAAACATTCAATCGCTGCTCACTGTTCCAGATATCTGAATATACGATAAACTCACCTTGGCTTTACATAGCATCTATATCGTATCAAAGCTTCCTCTTTATGTACTTGTTTACCTTTGACTTTTATTTTAAATTAATTTAATAAACTGTGAGCGTCACATTATTTTTTGCCTGACACTTTTACTTTTAATAAATTTAATAAAGTGTGAGCGACAAATGTTTTTAGAAAAGCGTAATATCTGTTCTTATGTGGGTATTTAGATTCAAAGTCAAAGTAGATTATCAGCTAATTCCAGGAATATAAATGACCAGAAAATCGGTCACTAGAACTTCAAAACCTTACAAAAGTTACAAAATATTAATTTTTACTTATTTTTTGTTTTAATTTTCCAGTCTTGCACTGATATGATCATGCCAATGTGTTCCGAATCCTCAGACATGTTTGAAAATGCCGACTGGAATTTCCAGCAATACTCCGACACTTGCTACAAACAGTTCAAAGTTCGCCCAAGAAACCTAAACGTACCACTTCTTGAATATGGTGGTAAGGCTATAGAAGCTGCTTCAAACATAGTCTTCAGCAACGGACTTCTCGACCCCTGGTCTGGTGGTGGCGTTTTGGGAAATATTAATGACAGAGTTAGGGCGATAATAATTCCTAATGGGGCTCATCATTACGACCTAAGGGGGAAAAATGATTTAGACACGGATGATGTGAAGTATGCTAGAAACTTCCACGTTCGTAAAATCAAGGAATGGTTGCGGGAATATTACAGAGATCCTCAAGTAAATGTTATTTAGAAGGATCAATATGGTGTAATAATTAGTTTTTTATATTTTTTTTTTAGTCTGATATTACTTAAATTGTTTTATACACTTATCTTAAATAAAAACGTATTGCAATATGTACCTAGTTATTATTTCTATATATAATAGGCGAGTTTTCTATTGCTCCCATCCCCATTTTCAGCGTTTTCTGTTGAAGCAATCTTCAGTTTTTAAATCTCTCTCTTCCAAGGTAATATAGGATAGAACCAAAGTGGTCTACCTCGTTTTCTTCTTGTAGACAAAGTCTATTTTTCTATATTTTTTGGTAATCTATTTTCAGGAAATCTCTGTAGGTGTCCACACTAGTTTAGTCTTTTGGCTCCAATTGTTTTTATTATGTCTAGATCAATTTTCATTTCTCTCTGAATATCTGCGTCCCTCACCACTCCAACTCTAGTGCGCTGGCAATATCGTCTCCAATAGTTCCAGAGTTCAGCGTACAAGCCAATACCTTCTATTATTATTTTATTAATTCTTTTTTTATTCTGCTTTGTTTTTTTTGTTACTCCACAATAGTCCGTGTAAATGTCTAGTTGCTAATCTTGCTTAGCCAATCCTAGAATGTATTTCTTCGTTAATCCCTGTTTTTTATGTTATATGTACTCCCAAAAATTTGACAGTTTCAGTTGATTTTAAACTTCCAATTTCAATTTGTAGGCTTTTTTGGTTTTCTCCTGCAACTAAGTACTTGGTTTTTGTATATTAATTGTAACACCCCGTTAGGTATATTGATATTCAAGTTTTCTAAGCATATAGTATATATTACTCCCATCTTCAACTAGAATCACTTAGTCGTCGGCGAAGTGTCGTTTACAATATCATTCTTTCGATTGGGATGACCATATTGTAGCACTTTCTTTTCCACTCTGAAACCACCACTTTATTTCTGCTATGAGTTCGTCCCACTTTTTTCTCCACCATTGGACATTCCCTGTAATTATATTAAAAGTCCTTGTTAGTTTGCAACGCCGTCTTCATTTTCCCTGTCGTTGTTCAGGGGGTGGATTTTAAAATTTGTGGATTTTTTTATTGGTGTAAATGAGTTGGCCCTACGCTACAAGCTTCCACCAGTAGGACCAAGATTTATTTTTTTGGGATTTACTCTCTTAGTCAATAGGTTTATGTAGGTTGGTATAGGTTTATGCTCTAAACGTCTAAACACTTGCCTTGACCCTTTCTTTTGTGAGTAGATTTGCTAGTGTTATCTACAAGTGTACACTAGAGCATTACTGAGCATTTCTTGACAGTATTTACTTGACTTGGATACTATCACCAAGACCCTTACGCTAGCCATTCACCCTCCTCCTTTCCCATCCGTTCTCATTAGGACTGGCAATGCAGCAATAAATTTTTAAAAATCATAAAGTATTTTTAAAAACTACTATTAACTTAAGATTTGCAACTATTCTTTATCCAGTAGAGAACATTTATTAAAAATATATCCCAAAAAATATGAGCAAGCAACAAATTATATTACATTTTTCAATCAAAGATAAAAAAAATAGAAACAAGAATCTAATTTATCGACATAAGTTTCACTGTCGGTAATATTATCATTGATTAATTGGTGGATTAACTTTTTTATTTTTATATTAACTTAAAATTTTTTTAAGTGCGCCTATGTCAGTTGATTATAAAGGTTGATTTTCACTGTCGGTCGGTGAGAATTTGACGACATATCATTATATCGCATGTAGAAGAAGTAAGCTCGCTTTCCAATGAACTTTTTTAATATTTTTTTTGTTAAGATTTACTCTTTATGTTGTTAATACAGATACAATTTTATTATATTTCAATAGTACTTAGTATTACTGTAGAATATAGATGGATATATCAGATACTTATTTATTTTATCATATATTACTGAAACAGTTTAGTATTTGGTTATTATAACCAAAATAACAGCCAGGTACGCTAGCAGCGACATCTATACGAAGTAACAAGAAGTCCAGAGACCTCTCTCTGATAGTAAATTAGGTGAATTTGCATGTTGAAGTAAAAAATATACTTCTAGCGTCGTTAAAAGTCTCTAGTAAGAGGCTTTGAATTTGCGGTTCACCTAATTTACTATCAGAGAGAGGTCTCTGGACTTCTTGTTACTTCGTATATATATATATATATATATATATATATATATATATATATATATATATATATATATATATATATATATATATATATATTATATATATATATATATATATATATATATATATATATATATATATATATATGTATATATAAGAACAAATATAATATCCACAAGGAAACTGTAAATAAGATCTTAGATTTTTGGTGTAACGGCGCCACTGTATTGACCCCAATAATTAACCAATATATTTAAATCTTATCGAGCATCGATAACTGCTTTAAAAAGCAACAGCCCAAAAAAATATCCCAGCATAAAATAACCCATCTAAAATAGCCCTGGCCGTTTTCTTAACCTTCCGAGATCTGATACAGGATGTATAAATATCAAGTTACCGCGCCTCACTCTGTGTTAACGTATGGCCCGGATTTCTCTTTCATCTTATTTAATCCCGTTTCAAAGCTCTTCCAAAGAACCTTTATACGTAACGGAATACTTTTCTTCGGCTCTTTCTCCCCGTTTCCATTTTTTTCTACCTCTCGTGAATTCGATACACAAGCAAAGGTCTTTCCATTATAGTGACGCGGCTTTCGGTAAAAACGGAACAAGATAACAAAGATAAGCAAAATGTTTTGTATAAAGTTGGTGCTGTCCAAAATAAATTTGTTAGATGGTATCTTTGATGAATGTATTTTTTAAATTAATTACAAACTCTGAGATAGCGCGT
>NW_027313355.1:0-22107 GCF_040954645.1 Diabrotica undecimpunctata | reverse complement strand
ACGCGCTATCTCAGAGTGTCCATGGAATTCTCAACATTCTCCGGTATATCCAAAGTCCAAAGGCTTCAAGCTTCTTAACTATTTGCGCTTTTAACGTCCATGTTTCTACCCCGTACAGTAGTTAAGTCCAGACGTAACATTCAACAAACATCAGTCTCAGCGCAGTATTCAGATTTTAATCATAGAACAATTGCTTGAATTTTAAGAACGCTGCCCCTGCCATTTCTATTCGTACCCTGATCTGGATTTAATTTTGTGTTGATGTAAGCTTCCAGATATTTATATTTTGTCACTCTCTATATTTGCTGTCCACCAAGGGTTAGTTGTTTATTATTTATTGGACTCCTTGATACTAGCATAAATTTAATTTCATTGAAATAGCCATTAATATTAATTTAACTCAATTATTTTACAGAAACTGGTAGTACCTCCACCTGATGACCGCATAGTTTCACGTAAAAAACGAAGTGGTCTCTTAGACAAGTTAATCCACGGAGACGGAAAAGGAGGTGGGTACGGCGGTGGATTTGGAGGTGGTTTCGGTGGAGGAGGAGGCGGCGGTGGAGGAGGTGGAGGAGGTTATGGCGGAGGATTTGGAGGAGGTAAAGGAGGCGGTTTCGGAGGAGGATTCGGAGGTGGTAAATCGGGAGGTTATGGAGGTGGATTCGGAGGTAGTGGTGGTGGCGGTGGCGGAGATGGAGGTAAATATGTAAATATTGCACACGACGGTAAAATTTCGTAATAAAAAAAGTAATGTTAGGGTTTAATACTTTGTAAAATATGTAATATACTAATTTACTTATTAACATCAAGCAGGTTAACGATCTCAAGTAGATAGTGAATTGTAAAGAGGATGGTTGATGATGAAGTTAATGAGTATATGTTATATACAACCAAATTTGAAAGTAATAACAATGTTAATTATTTTAGAGGCTACAAATCAAAAAAGGATTAAGTTTGTGAGATGCACTACATATGTGATTTTCTATTAGAGTAAATAAATGAAAACTATCATTCAATCCCACTAAGGCAATAGTGAGTTAGATCAAAAAAAAATAACTTATAGTAAATACATAAATTCAACTGCTAGGGACTAAGTATTACTAAAACAAAATATATGGTAGCAAAACAACCACCAATCAAAGCAAAACTAACATTTGTATTAACAATTCAAGCTAGTCCTATTCTGTCAATTCTATCTACAGAGATGTTCTACATCTCCAACACTAGTCAAGCTATTTATGGAACAAATAATATTAAAGCTATGGAAAAGGAAATGTAAAATTATAGGAATACCAATTCGAAATAACTTTTTGTACACATTAACTTTTGCATATGACCAAGTAGTAACGGCTCAAGATGAAGAAGACCTGTGCTATAAGCTCCGAAAGCTAGAAGAGAAATGTACAACAAATAAACTGTAACTACACCTAGAAAAGAACGAATACTTAACAACATGTCAAGAACCAGTGAAAAACTTTCAAATGGACGAAGATAAGAAAATTAACAGCATTAAAAAAAAATACTTAAGATTTACAATCACAAAAAAGGAAAAGACGGAGCAAGAGATATCCATCAGATTAGTACCAGCAGTACGTAGTGTAATGACTTACAGAGCAGAGAATTGGGCAATAAATATCTAAACGAAACAGGTCCAAAACTACAGCAAGAGAAATTAAGTTTATGAGATGAAGCTGTAGAGTAACAAGACTGAATGGTGTTAGAAATGAGGAGATGAAAAGAAGAATGACAGTAAAACAAACCATACTACGCTACGTTAAAGAGAAATGTTTAATTTGGTATGGACACATGAGAAGAGCATATCGTCAAAGGTGAATATCCAAGACTTCGGATTGGAGCTCATTAAGAAAGAGGAAAAGAGGGCAGACCCCTCTTAGAGATATGAAGTAAAGGAATCCATAAAAAGACGAAACCTAGAAGAAAGGTGGTGACAGTTATAGAAATTTTTGTATATACATATAGAAGAAACGAGTGAGAATAAAGCAAATAAATGAAATTATCATAAGATAACATCGCATAAAAGTTCATTGACCTTTAACAAGATATTTTGAAGACGTGTGACTAATAATTCTAAATGAAGTTACTTTATGAACCATTGTTATTATCTAAAAGAGACACAAAATTTGATCACAGTCAATATTTTTCAGGTTGTGCCTATAGTAGCAATCCATTTTTAAGTAAGGGATGTGGTGATAGTGGAGGAAATTTGGGTGGTAATAGAGGTGGAGTAGGTAAATTCTCTTTCCTTGAAATTATGCACTGTATGGGATTTTATTGTTGCACTTTTTTAAATTAACCAATTTTAAGGCACTTTTTATATCTTACACGAATTAAATGAAACCCGTGCATTAATATTTACATAGTGTATCTTGTATTTAATGGTTTAATAATGGTTTAAAGTTATATTCTTAAATCTTTATACTCCTTATCAAAGGCATTTGTATTTAATCATTCTAGGTATTCTTTGACATGTTAAAATCACTAAAAAGGCTACTTTCTTAATAGATTGAGACAATATAGTCCATGCATCCTATAGCCTACACCTCCTTCAGGAAACATCTCTAACCTTTACGGTCTTCAGCCATTCTCCTCCACCATCGACTGCCATGGAGTTTTCTGGCATCCACATCATCCTTCCTTGTTTTTTAGTCTTCCAATAGGTCTCTTCCCCTGCATTCTTGCATTCAACAGTTTTTTTGGAAGCTTGTTTACTCTCATCCTAAGTACATATCCTGGAGACGCTATAGGCGGACATACTGAGATAAAGATGGTTCTTTATATATATTATCTATTTCATAATTGTATCTGATTCGCCACCTGTTTTTCTCATCAAAGGTGTCCATGCGGTTTACAGATTTATGAGTAAACAACCAAGTGTCATATCCATAACTCACTATCGGTTGGATTATGGTCTTATGTTCTGCATTGTCAATGTTGTTCTTGTTGATGTTGACTCCTTAATATATAAAGCTATCTACTTTTTCTACGTTGACAACTGTCAGGTAGGGTCGTGTTCCTCTCTCCGATTGACTTTGTACTAGGATTTTAGTCTTTTTGTGTTTATTGACAGACGTGTTGCTTTGGTTCTGCTTATAATATTTATGTCTTCTGCATATGCTATCCGTTGGACCGATTTATTGATAAGTGTGTTGTTTCTACCTTCCAATGTTTTTCTAATTGCGTATTCCGTATATTTGGCGGCAGCCGATCATTCTATCTTTATGTGTGTATTTAAAATAGGTCTTATGTTGTATCTGTATCTGAGCCACTATGTTCATCATGGTCATTCGAATGAGACAACATACTACCTTACTAAAAATTTTTTGAATCGATTTGCTTCTTTCTCAAGATTTTTCAATATCATAAACAAAGTTATATTTTGTGTTCTACATTATAAATTTTTGGATATTCAGTGTATTTTTTTGAACACCATCAAACTTTCATTACTTCTTCTATATTTTTGATTTAGTTGTTCTTTATTCTAAGTTTGAGAGTTCTGGTTTATACTATTAAATTTAAATATCAACAATTTTCGAGCCTTATTTAACTGTACTCTAATTGTCACGATGTAATTTTAATTATTAACTATTTCCTAGATTTCCTAGAAGAATGCCTGTTCAGTTAGGAAATATATTTGCTACTTTTGAAGTCCTTAAAGTCCCACTACAAGTACTTATGGCATTGACGAACAATTAACCGGCAGTTGTAGACAATGTTCGGTATTTCCCATTTTTTCCCATTTCTGACATCCACTATGCGGGTTTTTGATACACCTCAGAATAGCTCTGATAAAATATGTACTAGCCCCTTTAGTTCGAAAGACCATCATCAATTTTAGTACAAGAATTTCCTTAATATCATACTTCACAGCAAAGTTACTTTGTTGTGCCCTTCCAGGTTCTTAAGGGACCATTTACAGTTACTTAAAGAGCCTACTCATAAATTGTAGACTTATTGTTAAGTTCAATGTCCTTAGGCAATAAATGTTGCTGAATATTTTTAGGCACTCTTCCGCATTAAAATCCATTTTAAAAGTAACTTTTATATAAATATTTTTGTTTAATCATAAAATATTGGTATACAATTATACCTGTCTCCAATCTAATGCTTTCATGTTATAAATAAAAAAATTAAAATATCATAAAACGCATCTACCTCTAATTAAGAAACAGGTCTAAAATCATTTTTCTACGCCAATCCGATGATTATCCTATTTTCTCAGTTTATTAAACAACCCTGTACAGATAATTATAGAGGAATATTGAAATTAAAAGTAATTTTAGGAAACGAGGGAGGAAAGACTGGTGTTGGTAATGGTGAATGGAAATATCGTACTGATTTAGATAAATAGGTCAATATATTTAAAATTAACATGAAGTTATATTCATAATTTCATATTTTCTTAAAGGATACGGTGGTGCAAAAGGAGGCGGTTTCGGAGGTGGTGATGGAGGTGGTTTTGGTGGCGGTGCCGGAGGTGGCGGTGCCGGTGCTCACGGTGGTGGCGGTTCAGGAGGATATGGAGGCGGCGGATCGGGCGGATACGGAGGAGGTGGATCTGGAGGTTTGTTTATGTTCAGAATGATCCTTCATGTATATATCTCATACAAATATTTTCCATTCAAATAGTCGAAATATTTGGTTAAACAAAATTAGAAATATAGGGTGTTGGTAGGTAGGGGTAGGTAGTTGATATTTTTATTACTTATTTCAAAGCAGCGTTTCGTGACGTACAAATACGATTTTAAGTAAAATTAAGCTGTCAACATTGCAGATAAGGGAGACTGCCGTTCCATTTCATGAACCCTCGTTTCTATGCCTGTACAATTTAAAATTGCCTTTTATTAGAAGTAGAATCCTTCAGTTCTATTAATATGCATTATTTTAATAGAGCGCATGTCAGTTAAACAGTATAAAAGTTTTGACCTCTGATACTACCCCTTAGGGTTTACCTCTGCAGTTCAGATTCATTTCCACATGTGAATTGTATTAATAGATATTTAAAAGCACTTAACTTTTGGATTTTTGTAATCCAACTTTTAATTAACATATTCTGTTAGACAGAAGACGCAATATTAATTGTCCAAGATGAAGATAGTCTACAAAGACTAGGCAACATATTACCCACTAGAGCAAAATACGTTAATATTATGATCTCAATTCACAAAACCAAAATAATATTTATTAGTAAAGAACCAACCAGATGTAAATTTAAAATCGATGGTGTTAGCACCTAGAGACAAAACTGAGAGATCAAGTACTAAAAGCAAACTGACTTAAAGGATGCTCTATTAAAACTGCTAGTACTAGTATATGGCGAATCCAACATATTAACACTGAGATGAAATTAAGAATCTCTAAAGCAAGTATACGAGTAGTAATAACTTATGTATCAGAAAGAATAACCAACAGAGTACAATGCAAGAGCTGTTGGAAGCGGCGATTAACAATCAGAATTGCTTAGAGAAAAAAGAAGAATAACAGAAATCTTTAGTTTCTTGTTGGCTTTAAAATATTTTTAAAAACACATATTCATAAACCCTTTGCGCAACTTGCTTTTTCTATACTCCACAGGCCAAAAAATAATTTCCCTCTGTACGTTCCTTTAAAAAATGAAAAATAAAAATAAAGAAAAGTCTAATGGATTGGTTTTCCTTTTTTATAATAATTATTTTGTATACGTCTCCTCTAGCAACCGATTGGGCATTTAAATATCTAATTGGTGAATTGAATGACTGAACATAATTACAGATACTGCACAGTGCACTGGTACAACCGATATGTCATTCAGTTTTGATTTGGCACTTAATGACTTCTTTTTGTTTTCAAGGTCAAGAATAAATTGCGTGGATAATAAGTTTCATCGACAAAGGAAACCCTTGACCTTCCAAAATCAAGTTCTGGAGTTGTTTCAAAAGAAATTAAATATTTCTGTTTATTTTATAAATTTTTCGAATAAATGGATCATATACTACGAGGTTACGTCAATAACTCTGTCAATATTTATTTTAAAATATATTCTGTTCTAAAAATATATTCCACTTACAGGATTCGGAGGAGGTAAAGGTGGTGGATTAGGAGGAGGTGGAGGAGGAGGACTTGGCGGAGGTGGCGGACTAGGAGGAGGTGGCGGATTAGGAGGAGGTGGCTCCGGAGGTTACGGTGGAGGCGGATCTGGAGGATATGCTGGAGGAGGGTCAGGAGGTACTAAATTCACCAATAAACTTACTTATTTATTGATTATATTCAATCCCGAGTTTTTTAAAAGTTTACTTAAAATTAAACGAGCCATATATTCACATATATTTAACCTATTGATTTGTGATAACGTTTTTCTATAATACACTAATTCTATACTTCTATAATAATAATTTTAAGGTTTCTTGTCTACTCTTCAACCCTTACCTCTTATACAGAAATATAAGTAGCTTTATTTTGATTTAAATATATTATAACAAATATTAATTTGTGATATTAGGTTATGGAGGCGGTAAAGGTGGAGGCGGAGGTCTTGGTGGAGGAGGTGGATTTGGAGGCGGAGGCGCCGGAGGTGCCGGATCAGGCGGTGGAGGTTCAGGAGGTAGGTGTTCATGATATTAAAGCTATAAAATATTTATCTATATTTGTGCCTAGACTGATAAATAATGTCATCCACCACACATGAACAGGTGCTAATTTCAGTTTAATCGTTTTGCTTTCATAATGTCTATACCTTTTGGTCATATTTCTTTATTTATTTGACCTGTTTTGTTTATTGATTATAATATAGATATATCTGTAACTATAATTTTATCAAAATTTTTGATTTTGTTTTCTTTTTGTGTTTTTGTTCCTTATTGTACAATAGCTACATTGCCTCTGTATTATTTGAATTATCCCTTCGCTGCTATGCTTCGCTTCTTTTTTACGTATCTATGACATTAATACTTGTAATATATATATATATATATATATATATATATATATATATATATATATATATATATATATATATATATATATATATATATATATGGAGAATTACCAGACAAAAAGAAGAGAAGAAAACAGAGAGACACAAAAGAAAAAAACGAACCTTTCACAAACCGACACAAAGGAAAAAAATTCCTATTTCCACTTTATTGATATCCCACCCTCGTAAGACAGTACTTGATATAAACATACTGTAGCGTGATTAAATAAAACGAGCGGTTCGAATTTATATACATATATTTATTTATAACTTTACAGTTCGGTAGTATCTTAACAACTAAACTCACTCCTAACAACGTTACATATATATAATAAAGTTACTTTTCGAGAACATTCTGGCGTTGTCCCACCTCTAATTGTCTCCCGTCCGAAAGACGGCCGCTATTGACATGCCGATTCTTACGTTTTCTAGATTCGTCCTTCTAAGAATTATGACGTATCGGAGATGGGCTATTTCGTTACACTGCTCCCCTCTTAAATCTGATCGTCCCAATCAGCAACTCTATATGTAGGCATAGGATGGCGGAATCTACAGGACTCTCCAGCTCTGCATGAACCCTTTAGAAAGAAATAACAGTCTACTGACTTTGAAGGATACGATCTCATCGGGTTAATGCAACACACAGTAATTCGTACGCCGGTTTCTCGGAAGATCACTTCAAGCATGCTTCTGACAATCTTCCAGTCCAGATTATCTAGTGCATGGCCTATCTTGGGTTAAGGCCAAATTCTTGATGTCGTAATTGCACACAATTTTCTTCAAATTAGTTAGAGCACGCCATATATCCTCGTAGCTTGCCCTGTCTGTATACGACTTCCTGGTCACCATATACAGCAAAGATCGAGAACCATCTTCTAATCTCAGTACTCTTCCAACTTTAGGCTGCTGGTTTTTTAACTCGTCCAAACGACCGAATTTCTTATAAAATACGGATGAGATTCCTTTAGTCATCTCAAGATCTTGGGCAACACAGTGGGCTAGAGAGACGTTATGCGGAACACTAAAAAGATCCTCTGAACTTCTGTGGTCACGCCGAATCTAGCACCCTTTCTCTCTACGTATTTGACATAAATTCATTAAAGCTTGGTCGCCGGTCATCTTTGATCTCATGTTGAAGGGTACGTGCTTCTTCTGTTTCATTTGAACCAGCATATGGTGCAAGTCGATTTATGTGAACTACTTTTGGTTTACCTTTCGGCAACTTCTTAATTCGGTATATTACGTCATTTATTTTCTTTTTAATTTCATACGGACTTTCCCATTGTCTTTGCAGTTTGGGAGACAAGCCTCGACGACGTTGTGGATTATAAAGCCAAACAAGATCACCTACTTCATAGCTTTCACTCTTGCATCGAGAATCATATTTATTTCCATCATTCGTCTCTAGAAGTGGACCTGCAATGTCGATTGCTACTCTTTCCATAGGACTACCAACATTGTACTGTTTCATGGGTGCCCTCTTTTTACCAACTGGACCATTACTGGTTGCACACAGTTCACATTTCCGGCACCATCTTCTTACATCATCTTTACAGTTCACCCAATAGAACCGTTCTCGAACCTTTTGCAGAGTCCTCGTAATACCAAAGTGTCCACCTGATGAACCGTCATGCAACTGACGTAAAACTTCTGACACTTTACTTTTAGGTACAATCAACTGAAGCTTAGTTTCTGTACCATCATCGTTCTCAAAGGTTCTATACAGAAGATCATCTTTCAGCACTAGGCAATTCCATTGGCTCCAGTAACACTTGACTTCTGGACTACATGCACTAATGTCTTGCCAAGAAGGTCTTCCACTTCTACGCATCCAATCCAATACTCTTTTTATACATGGATCATCTGCTTGAGCGTCTTGTAGCTGTTGAGGCTACCATTGATCATTAATGACGGCGGTTCGTCTCACGGGGCAAAGTCGTTCTTCTAATTCAAGACAATGATTACGTTTTGCACTGTATGCCCGTCTTGATTGAGCATCATCATTTGAATGACTCTTTCCAGCCCTGTGTTCCATTTGTTCTAGCTTTCTGACTGTTGTATTATTTTCTTGCAATTTACGGCGAATGTGACCTACGTCGCCATCATTCGAACATCTGGTTTCGTGTCTCTTCGGCATCATATTGCGAACTACTTTCCGTACGATTTCCTCCAGACGTTTCTCGTTTTGTTAGTCGCTCTCTTCAGAGGTTCGTACTCGATAGCTCCGTGAAACTTAACTAGCTGTTTCATGTTCCAAGGCAATAGCGAGCGCTTCATCTAAAACTTTCGGTCTTGCTAGTCGTAAAGCTTTCTGTAGTTCACTGTCTTTTAACCCATTGACGAAGGCATCTACAGCAATTTCTTCCAAAATGTTGTCTGGTGCCTCTGGATATGCCAACAACGCTATACGAGCAATATCTGCTTCAAATTCTTGCAAACTCTCACTTGCTCGTTGGATTCTACTTCTTAGTTGCGCCTTGTAGACTTGTTGTAGATGGGCATCTCCATAACGTTTGTCTAGTCGGGTAAACAAGGTCTGGTAACATTTTTCTTGACCCTTAGGAATCGATCTTAGGATATCTGCAGCATCACCTCGTAAAGCAGCAGTCAAGGAAATAGCTTTTTCTTGTTCTGTCCAATGATTGGCTGTCGCAATAGCTTCAAATTGTCTAAGGTATATGGACCAAGAAGACTTTCCATCAAATGGTGGCAATTTGAATCTCATATTATGTGTCGTTTCGTCTTTAGGTGATTCTTCTTTCACTACCGGATCTAAGGCTATTGTGTTAACTGGTGGTAGCACTTTTGTATTAGTTATCATGCTCTCTAACTGTTTGATCTTCTCTTCTACTTTATCAAATGTTCTTGAGACTTCTTCAAATTTCTCATTGTTTTGATTACATACTTCTTTAATTATTTGAGAAGTCTCGTCGAATCTTCTAGCAACATTTTCGAATTTCTCTTCATTTTGTTTAGCTGCTTCTTTAATAATTTGAGACGTTTCATCGAATCTTTTGGAAACGTTCTCAAATTTATCATCATTTTTTTTAGAAGATTCTTCTATCATTTGAGACGTTTCATCGAATCTTTTGGAAACATTCTCGAATTTATCATCATTTTTTTTAGAAGATTCTTCTATCATTTGAGACGTTTCATTGAATCTTTCATCATTTTTTTTTAGAAGATTCTTCTATCATTTGCGAGACATTTTTTATTTTCATTAAAACTGCTTCTTCTGCTGACTGGAACTGGAATGTCTCTGGGTCTTCTCCATTCTTGTTGAGAACAGTCTTCAGTCGTTCTTGAAGTATCTTTTTGAACCCGCTGCAGTCTTCATCGCGTTCTTCTAGTTGCTCACGCAACTGTTTTACTGAAAGTTCTACTAGCAGCATCTTTGTCAGGCACACACGTACTTTTTAAATGTTCTTTTCGTACAAAGATCACGACCGAACTACGCGGATGTTCCCGACGAACAATACTTTTCAAAAGTTCAAAAGTCTTTTTCAAAAGTCACTGCTGAATTTATTTCTTTTACTCACACCGTAACACCACTGTAGCGAGATTAAATAAAACGAGCGGTTCGAATTTATATACATATATTTATTTATAACTTTACAGTTCGGTAGTATCTTAACAACTAAACTCACTCCTAACAACGTTACATATATATAATAAAGTTACTTTTCGAGAACATTCTGGCGTTGTCCCACCTCTAATTGTCTCCCGTCCGAAAGACGGCCGCTATTGACATGCCGATTCTTACGTTTTCTAGATTCGTCCTTCTAAGAATTATGACGTATCGGAGATGAGCTATTTCGTTACAATACCTTTCATTGAAGTACATTCCTCTATTATCATGATTTTAATTAAATGCATATTCGAAAGTAACATGTAAAATTTTGTATTCTTTATATTTATGTTTGCCACCATTGTACTTTTTCTTCGTATTTGAAAATTTACATTCCCTATCTTTCAATTATACCTTGAAATTGAATAAAATTATCTTTTAGGATATGGAGGAGGCGGTAAAGGACATGGTGGAGGCGGTGGCCTTGGAGGAGGAGGTGGTTTAGGTGGAGGCGGTGGATTAGGCGGAGGTGGTGGTCTTGGCGGAGGTGCAGGTGGCCAAGGAGGTTATGGAGGTGGAGGTTCCGGAGGAGGAGGATCCGGAGGTACGTCACTTACAATTAAGTTTTACGTCAAAGCTTCAGAAAGACGAACCTGTATTTGTCAACACGTATCCATGGTGTAGCCAATATTCATTCTATAATCAACAAGATTCAATCTCTTGGCAATATATATGATTTCAGGAAACTTCGGTGTACTTACTCTAGAGCTCAATACAAACCAAAACGATTTGATTAATAGTTTCAGTCTGTCTTGTTAGCTTGCAAATTTAGTGAGTAGTTTTATATGCTAGAATCTACTTCCTAAGACTATCGAAAGAATCATTAAGCTAAAGGGCAGGAGTAGAGTTGTTTTCTGAAGTTTATTCATCTTATTGAATAACGATATCTTTAATAAACAAGGTGATAAATACAGGTACTCTTGACTCGCTTACTAAATAGACTGTATTAAATACTACTATTTCTAAATACTTTACAAATAATATCAATCGTCTAATAAAGGTACAATACTGTCCTTAAGCTCATTGATCAAATCAATTCTGTCAATCACGACCTAAAAATCAACTCAACCACGTCCGTCATAAAAAAAACTATTCACATTGCATGAAAAGATTAAAACAGCCTATCTATGCATCTACCTAATTGTAATATTCGAACGTATGCTCACCAAAGAAGAGAAAAATTACGTGACTACAAGATATTAATTAATATGTCTATAAGATATTGATCATAGACAATCAGTGAATTTGAATATAATTTAATCGATAACCAAAAATACTATTTTAGGTTATGGAGGCGGTAGCGGAAAAGGAGGTGGTGCTGGTGGAGGATATGGAGGTGGTTTAGGAGGTGGATTAGGCGGTGGAAGTGGGGGTCAAGGAGGTTATGGTGGAGGCGGCTCAGGAGGTCACGGAGGAGGTGGAAGTAAGTTCGAACAAAATAAAATAAACAAATATACTTTTTTTTTAATCTAGAATTCCATGTCCTAATCTTTTGCAACCATCAAAATAGATAGAGTTGTACAAATTCTATATCCGCGTTCCAAGGACAGAGACCACACACTCTAAAATCACTTAAGATAGCCGATGGTTTAAGAGTATCTACCGCTTCTTTTAAAATTTCAGCAAAGTTACTCTTACTTAGTTTGTGGCATTTGGATATAATATTGCCACTAAGATATTTTTCGAGTTCTGTACATAGTTGACTTAGTTGGTAAGTTAAATGTGTTTTGTGCTTAGTATTGCTTACAGCTTCAGGAATTCTATTTGTTAAATTAGGGTGTCTTCTTAAAAACGATTGATACCAATAATGCCCAGGAAGATTGTTTTTAAATGGATTTGGTCGGGGATTGTGATCCAAAAATGACTTAACAGAAGCTTGGATGTTCTCTTTTCTTTTCGGAAACCCTTTTCTGTGACAATCTACTACCCATTTTTCTAATCTAGATCATTATAAAAGTGGAAGTAAGTACTTACAGTGAATTGCTCCTTAATTATTTAAAAATAAAGTATCCACTGACAATAATTGGGCTAGTGCCAACAATTGGGTGGTTTACCCTATAGTTTTATTGACAGCTACTGAATTATTACACTATAGTTGTAGAGTTGTTGTTAAACTATATTCTAAGCTATATTTATAATCTCACTTAAATGCTACGATTCATCAACTTGGTGTATTGCCCTCACACCCGAGTAGTACTATACTTCTACCTATAAATAATATTTTTTAATTTAAATATTAATAAATGTTATCTATTTTTATTATATATTTCTTGCATTTTTATTGTCTGTACTGTTTTATTCTTGCATACGCGGTTTTTGTTTATATTCAAACTTTGAATTTTTACTCAGTTCTATTTTTTTATTGTTTTCTTTTTGCTTTAACAATATTATTTGTAGCTTTTATCCAGATATAAAGTAGAAACGCCCTGTAAATATTAAAGTTGATAATTTGTATTTGACCTTATATTAGATTTTTTTTTCTCGATATTTCTGGTCCAGGTCATGTTGTTTAGAAGCTGATAAGCCTGAAAATGTAAATATCTTTGAAGTCGTTATTTATAATCACTGCTCCTTGCTTTCCGATAGTGTTCATAATATTGTTATGTACTGTCTTTCCGTAATTTTATTTTAGCGGTATTGCTTTCAGCTGCAGAATTATTCAACTACAGAAGTATCTGAAAGCTAGAACTCCAAAGGGGTTTTAAGATTTGGTTGTATAGAAATCTATTGTAGGTGAATAAGATCGACTTATATTCAAACTTGGATCCTGTGTTCAGAGATGAAAGATATAAATTAATCCAAGTCATATTAGAAGGTGAAGTACAGGGTAAAAGATCAGTTGGAAGACGTTAGAACTGGTGGCTGAAAGACCTGAGGAGATGGTTTGACCACTTATTCCATTTGGCTTGGCAGCCTTCGAAAGGACAAGGCGCAATAAGAAAAAAGATACAGATACTGTATTCAGTACAATTTATTACCTTTATTAACGCTTTGAATTGATAAACAGCAACGTGATTGGACTTAAAGTCATTCAATTTGATTTTATTATGCCTGGTACAGCTGTGGATTTCGCTCTTGATATTTTTTTAATTGAGTACTACTCCTTGCTTCTTATAAAAAGTCTCTTAATAAAAAATCACTTTCTTTTTGGTCATCTGGTGATCTGGTCATTTGGTGATCTGGTCATCGACCAAATCACAGTTTCTGTAATCATTCCTGTTCTGATAGTTTCTGGATTCTTTAGTGTCGGAGAAGAACCTATCTTGACTCTTTTGTTTAGGAAATACAATCATATACCGAGATTTTTTTATATGAAACTGTTATATGAAATATCTGCTGTCTAAGCTTTTCTAGATCGCACGCACTTTTTCGGTACTCATCTGCTATCTGGCTCGTTTTAATCTTTGGGAATATATAAACTTTTTTATAAATCCCCAAATAGTTATTATATTTGCTTCAAATATTTATACTTATTGTTGGTGTAAACTGACAAAATAATAAATTAACAACAATTCTTAAACAAAATTTATAATTACTCATACAGGCGGTGATGGATTTGCAACTGGTTCAATAGAAATCATAGGAGGCGGTAGCAAAGGCTCTGGAAAAGATAAGACTGGACCTATTATCTTTGATAATAATGATGACGATGGATTTGGCGGATCTGGAAAAGGAACCGGAGGAGGCGGGGGCAGCGGAGGAGGCTACGGTGGCGGAAGTAGTGGAGGCGGAGGTTTAGGAGGAGGAGGTCATGGTGGAAGTTCTGGAGGCGGAGGTTTAGGAGGAGGGGGCGGCCTTGGAGGAGGTCATGGTGGAGGTACTTCAGGTGGTATTATTCTCGGCGGAGGAGGAGGTTTGGGAGATGGTCATGGAGGAGGACTAGGAGATGGAGGCGGTATTGGAGGAGGTTTCGGCGGAGGAGGTGGTTTCGGCGGAGGAGGCGGTCTAGGAGGAGGCAAGGGAGGAATAGTTCTGGGTGGTAAATATTTATTGAAAATATTTGAAGAGTTGTTGATTTTTATAAATAAATTTTATTTAATTCCTATCAAACAGATGGAATCTTAAGGTTATTATGGTTATTTGTAGGTAAATAATTAAAGAAATGCATTTTAGGAATATTTTAAGAATGCAATACAATTAATGATTTCCCTACACATAATCAATGACTGCGTATTTATAAAAATCAATTTACTCTTTGGATAATTCCTTGTTGAGATATATATTTTTATAATAGGCGGAGGAGACGATGGAATAGTATTAGGCGGAGGGGGTAAAGGAGGTCATTCAGGAGGATATGGAGGAACTAAAGGTAAATAGAAGAAATTCGTGTAAATACGAACTCTATATGAATACAAATTGTTCAAACTCTTTTTTATAAACCTATCTTACATTTTGTTTTAATTTTCTTGATTTTAAGACAAACACAATCTTTTAAAACAGTTCTATAGATTTGTATCCTTTTTCCGCTGCTTTTGGTTTAAGTCTTGTAGACTTTTTAGGCTTTATTGTAATTTTAATTTTTAATAACCTTTGTTATACTTGTAAATTTTCGATTACAGCATGTTTTCTATTGGTTTTATATTACATTCTAAAGGGATTTAAGTTATATGTACATCTTTGATATAAATTATACTTTTACAGGCGGTGGTTATGGAGGAGGAGGAGGTTGCCCTGGAGGATGCGGAGGTGGTGGTGGTGGAGGTAAAGCATACGCTCATGCAAGCGCCAGTGCCAGTGCATCATCTTAGTAAGTATTTGAGAAAAATTAATTTATATTTTTGAGTGTTTTGCTGTATTTTTTATTCCTAGTGGTTAATTGACTCTTTTCTTTGGATTTCTTTAGTTTTTTTCTCCAGAGATTTTAAATCCTATGCTATATGAATTTTAATCTCATACACCATCGTACCGACTTTGTCGTGCCCTTATTTCTGGTTTTTTTGCTACTAGTATATTCAAACATTAAACACGCAACCAGTCTTGTTGACTGAATTTATTATTTTAAATGTATAATTAAAAACAATAAACCAAAGAGGGCTGACACAGCTGTATGATGTACATTATTGTCCCCAAATGTATCGTCCCATGCATTGCCCTTTATTTTCCTTTGATTTTCTCTATTTTTATGATTATCAATTAAGCATAATCCAATTATACGTTACATTTTCAAACGTATCAAATGTTTACAATTATATTTAATGTAGTGCATCTAGTAAAAGTCTAAAATACGATTTCTATATATTAATTAGAAATGATGCGGAAAACAGAAATGATTAGAAATTAACAATGATACACTTCCTTTAATATTTTCCATATCAATTATTTTCCGCTGATTGTCACTATACTTCTTATGTCATATAGGTACTTACTATACTTTATTATATAATAACCATATATATTTGTTAATAACCATATTATTTTTATGTATAATATTTTTACAAAACACTAAATTGTTTTTTTTTCTTTTTAGCGGAAGATAGCAGGTAGAATATCGAGGTTAGGATTACTTTTTTATGTAAGGTGCATATATGTATGATATTAAATTAATAATGTAAATAAATTCGTTTTATAGTAAAAAGACTGTTTTTTTTTTCTGTAATAAGATATCTTGATGAGCCACATTGTAGTGCTAATAAAAAAGGTGTTACAATGGACGGTACTCCAGTCTAGCGCCAAGCTTCATAGGATTAGGCTATTTTATCAAAGTCGCAAATCTCCACTGCCTTTTACAAGAACCGCGAAATTCTGTGGTAGCTTTATTTTGGTTACGATTTGTATAATTATTGTAATTTGTTATGGATATGTAATGAGGATTTTGTTTCACACACATTTGTTATAGTCTGTCATGTATCTATTGAGAAAATTCAAAAAGAAAAATGAACATTTGCAATTGTGATAATAATACTGTAACTTTGGTAACTTTGATAATGATGCCTCCAAGTCATTTGAAATGGGTCCAGTTACACCAAACGTCATTCTTGTCAAAACTAATTTTATTTGAATGAAATTTTAATGAAATTACACAGATAGTGCTATATTTTCTTCACTTTGTTGACCACAGAATAAGTCTTCATGGTTAGGTATGCTTGTTAGATCCATTATCTGTAAAGGTGCTTTGTAGTATTCTAATCTTGGATTTTGGAGCCAAGTGTCCCCAAAATAAATTTCAAGCAAATTCTTGGCGTCTTTTAACTTTTTTCGACTGACATTTTGTATATTGTTGGCTTTAAGTACGGTAGGATTGCTACGAGATAACCTTTCTTTAATCTTGGTTAAGCTTCAAAACACTCCAGTTGAAACTTTGAAATTTGGTCACTCTTCACCAAAATGTCTCCAGGTGTTTTAATGTATTCCTTTAGATAAAGTCGTTTACATTCGGTAAGTTTAAAATGCCAGTACCTTGTAGCTTTAACGAAGCTATTAGTCTCGGTCTTCCAGTCGAAAAAGTTTAAATCTTGATCAGCTAACAAAACAGTGGTATAATCTTTCATTTCATTGTAATATTCTGCAGGATTTGCTACGGCTTCAAGTTTTTTTATTTCTCTTTCAAGCAGCCCAAATATTCTATCAGGAGAGATAAATGAATGCCCTCTAACAGGGAATAATAAATTCATTGTCTTTATATTCACTGGAACTCGCTTGCACAACCGTGTCAAGCACATAGTAAGCACAATCCTGTTCTTATTTTGACCGCCACATCCTTCACGCACAAGTATCATAGTAGTTACCTTTGACATATCTGTTTGGCATTAACGGTGCCAGATTGCAGAGGCTACATGATTGGAAGATTTCCCGTATTGGTCCTCGGTCCAGCAATAGCTGAATGAGTTCTGACGTCCAAGCGCAACCTTTGAGTATCCCTAAACAGCATTGGGATTATGTAAATAAAACTGCCTGCTGTAATATGCCTGCTAGTCTGGCACTTTTGGTAAGAATAGGTTTTTCTGAAGGTCGAAGGAGAAAGTAATTATGTTGGTATTTTCTTCTTTCAATAAATTATAGAATGCCCTGTTCTTTTTATGGTATTGAATCGTAGACCTTGAACGAAAATATGTGCAGAAAACTGGAAGCATTTGAGATGTGGCTGTATCGGAGAATGCTTAAGATCCCGTGGACTGACCGTCCACGGGAAGTAAACTGAAAGTTACAGTTCTTCGGACATATTATGCGAAATGAATCCAGATATGCTCTCCTTCAAGCCATCCTGCAAAAAAAAAAATATTTGGAAAACGAGGTCCAGGAAGAAGAAGAACATCTTGGTTAAAGAACCTCAGAATAAAGATTGCCATGATGGAGCTCTCCTCTACCACTCTTGAGTCTCCCAAGGTGGATACGTGCCGTAACCCCACGCCCTCAATGGAGAAAGGTGTATCAGGGACGCAGCACGTTCAGAATGAGAGTAGAATGGTCCCACGAGAGGCTCGTCTCGGATACTAGGAGTGTAAAACGGTGACCGTAACTCCAAAGCGCCCTGCGTGCGTTTCTACAAACCAGACACCTTGAACGACGGCTCTCCACCTCTTCATTCCTTCCCATTAGTCGCCTCTTACGACAGGCAGGGATACTTGCCCAGCTGTATTCTTGTCTCCGCGAGCCGGACGGTGAATAGCAAGGGACAGTGCAAAGCGTAGCCAGATGATGTGGTGATGATAGCGAAAGCGAAAAAATATCTAGAAAAGATGTGACGTCCTCTCGTGGGAGTCACTATCCGGGTAGCTTTTAGACAGTCAGAGACAGAGTTCAAAATAAAAATAAAACTTTATTGTCACTCTGAGATAGCGCGTACAAAAATCTTATGTACATATTTACAATTTGGTTTAGTCTTCTCAGTACCTGGCCTATTTATTCAAATTAAGTTTGACCTTGTCATATGGAACCAGTCTTATCGGCAAGCGAATGTGTATTTGAAATTTTACGGTAACGTTGTATCGATTTAATAACAGCGGACGATAGGTACAAAGAAAGGAAAGGAACTCAACACGTCCCTTAAGTGATTCGGGTTAATAGGACACTCCTCGACAGTCTCAACACGACTGTTTCAGAGTACGGGTAGTGAAAAGCTCAACACGCTTTTCGGGTAAAGACGGTATGGGACGGAAACAACTTGTGAACTCAACACGTCCACAAGCCGGGGTAGGGAAGAAGAGAACCTTCAGTCAACACCTGTCGATTCTCTCTCTATGAGGAAATGTTGCCGTTTATATAGCGGAGCTTTGCCCTTTCTACTGTCGATACACTCCTACTTCATGGGTTGGTTCGCGCGCACGCTGGTTTAACGGTGATGGCTTGGACTCATCGTTACAAAGATTTTCCAGAAATTTGGAGAAGAGGAGAAAAAATACAAACTAACAATAAACCAAACAAAAACGCAATATATGGAATTGAGAGGTGATATAATAAATGATAGCAAACAAATCAAAAGAAAAAGAGCAGAGGCCGAAGATAATTTTGAAAAAGTAAAATAATTTTAATACTGAGTAGTTACTATATTGAACACGGGAAAATAAGCAAAAGTTGTAGACAACAGGTTAATGAATGGGTGTTGAGCGGTAGGATCCATAAATTCAATACTAAAATCAAAAAATGCATCAAGGATAGCGAAACAGCGAGTGTATAAGGCAGCAATAACACCTACAGTGATACATACTACTACAAAGAAAAGAAAGTAGAGATCTAGTAAAGAAAGGTGCTCAGAAAAATTTCCAGAAGAATATAGATGGCTGATAATATTTAAAGAAGACAAACAAATTGAGAAATAATAATAATTAGAAGGTATAGAAAACCAATAATTACGGCAAAAATACGAGCCCAAATATATGATCTGGCTTATATGATCGTTCGATTCTACTCTTCTATTTTTTACCCATTGCTTGATGTTCTCCACCTCACATTTATGTCGTATATCTGTACGTTTAGCTCTGTCCCATAGTGTTTTACCATCAATTTTTCTAAGTGTTTTTATCTCTGCTGTTTCTAACATCCTTTTTGTCCTCTCTGTGTTAGGTCGTGTTTCTGCAGCGTATGTCATTATTGGTCTGAAGACTGTTTTGTAAATTCTGCCTGTCAGTTTTTTCTCGATATTTTTATTTTTTCATATTGTTTCATTCAGGAAACCTGCTGATCTTCCACTTAATCTTCCACTTCTGTTTCGAGCTTTCCGTAGCTAGATAATGTGATGCTTAGAAATTTAAACTCCATCACTTGTTCTATTATCTGACCTTCCAGCTCCAATTTACATCTTAGTAAATATACTGTTATAACCATGCATTTTGTCTTTTTTGGGGAAATTAACGTATTAAATTTTCTGGCGGTTAAATTGAATTGGTGCGGCATACGTTGTAAATCATCTGATATCGATACATATCGATACATGAGCATGTTAAACCATATGGTTTAACAGGCTCACGTATCGATAATTGTCTAGATAAGCTTTATCTTAATTAATGCAGCAACAGAATCACTTGAAGAGAGGAAAGTAACAAACACTAACATATCAAAAAAGAAAGCCCCATAGTTTAGAGAGGAAGTAAAGACAAAATGTGAAGAAAAAGGAAATTCCTTTAACAATACAAAACCCAACAAATACAACAGGCATACAACCACTATAAATGAATCAGAAATGAAACCAATACTTAAGTTAGACAAATTAAAAAAGGGAACTCTGGCAGAGCTTCTTAAAACAGATGGAGCACGACTTCTATGGAACACAGAAAGAAATGTGGAGAATGATCAGAGGAGAAACAAATGAGATGAACGAACTAACTAAAGGAAAACACATTCAGAAGGAAACATGGGCAGACTACCTACCGATCCCTATTTGCTAAAGGTGACGATTATGAACCACCAACACCAGAGGTGGCGACAAACGAATAAGTAGATAGAAACAGTAGAGATAAAAACACTTAGAAATACGACATAAATGCAAGGTAGAGAACGTAGAGAACATCAAAGACTGCGTAAAAAATAGAAGAGTAGAATGGAACGATCATATAAGCCGAATGACACCAGCTAGAAAAAACAATAAGAGACGGATCCCCAATAGAAAGACGATCAGTAGAAATACCACGAAAACGATGGAACTACAATTTACTAGAGGCACGTTGAAAAACAGAGAGAGTCATATCTACATAAAAAGAAGAATAAGTTCACAATGAAAATAAAATTCCTGTAGTAGGCTGTATACCATGATTCTTAAAAATATTGTTTAAAAAATCTTTTGTAAAAGGTATACATATTCTAAAATTGCCCTTTCGGGTTACATCACAGAACGTTTTCCAGATAAGTCCACCATCAGTGCAGTTACCAGGTATACATAAAGAAAGCCACTAAATATGAGAATAAAAATCATTTAATTGATGTTAACTTTGTTAATTAATATATATATTTGTTATAAAATTTAAATAATGCTCTAGTTTTAAACAGATTTACATCATGTCAACGCAAAACTCCCAGTGGTTTGCCAACTCAAGACAAGGTATCTCTATGGGTGCTCAATAGTTGCTATATTAACGTTTTTCCTGTACGTTAGTATTCACATGTTTCTGTAGTGATCCTTTCCCAACCTAACATGTTCCTTTTATAACTTGGATTCACTTAAAAAACAAAAAACAAAATGGAAATATCGATGAAAGGCAACCATAAATAAGTATTTCTTATTATTTGATCGTCATCAGTACAGTACAGCCAAGTTATAAAAGGAGCATTTAAATTAGCATAGGATCACTACAGGGCAATGAGATCAATTTGTGGAAACATAATTAGGTCCTTAGAAGCTTAGAAGCAGCATATAGAATGCTTCAACTCCAATAAATGGTCGGGTTCTGGCAACCGTACCATAACACACTTTTTTAATGTGTTTTTTATGGAGTCCAGTATACAGTTCTTTTTGTGTTTTTTCATTGATAGAGAAAAAATAAAATAGAACCAGCTTTTTCTGTAATTTTATTACCAAATGATCTTTCCTGGTAGTGATACTTAAATATTTGTCCATAGCTCTGAAGATGGCTTTGTAATCCGAAAGCGGTCAGCTAGGAATTAAAATTGTTTACACACTTTAAAAATACTTTCTGTACTATTTTTTTAAAAATTATTATTATCATTAAATACTATTAAACTACAAAAAACAACTTATTTCTCTTTAATTTCTATTTTTATTGTTTTTTTTAAGCGCTGCCTATATGATTCTGTTTTCTACATACAAAAACTTTTTTTAAATTTTAAAATAAGCATTTAGAAAAAAATCGGAGGTAGCTACATAAAAATTTTGTTTAAATTCTACTATAAGCACCGTGTGTAGGCAAACGTTGAACAGCCATATCATAACCAATTTTTGTCTCACAGAAAAACAAAAAAAAAAACCCAAATATTTAGTAAAGCAAAACTGATTTTTTATTTTTTGAGATTTTTCGTATCACTAATATTTTTTAAGTTTTTTAGAAAAAAATTCATTTTTTTCGAAATTGGAAATTTTTTTTTATTTTAACGCCAGTTTTTACTCTGAGATAGCGCG